>NW_007233156.1:171259-193733 GCF_000164805.1 Carlito syrichta | reverse complement strand
GGGGGGGAGAGAGGGCCCCCCCCCCCTCATTCACCTGGCTTTGTGCTCATGTAAAAGTTTTGTGATTTAATTGAGATTGCTCTTCCTCATGCCTGAGGAAACACCTGGTGGGTGAGGGGGCGCCCCTCCTGCCCCTGGCTTGTGTTCATGTGGAAGACTTGTAAAGACTGCCTGTGTAAAATTTGGGATAAATACCCGCTGTAAGTTTCAATAAATGGTTTCTGCTCAATCCATTGCACAGATGTCCACTTTCTTTTCTTTCTCTTTCTTTCTCTTTATATCTATCCCTCCATCTTTCTTTCTTTTAATATCTATCCCTATAGAAATGCCGATGCCCTCACACCTTCCAAGGGACCTCCTAAATATTTTTGGGGGCTGGCCCCCCAAATAGGTGTACATGGGCAGGATTGCTACATGGATATACCGCATCAGGATGAGGTTTGGGCTTCTAGGGAACCCATCACCCAAATGGTGAACACCATACCCAGAAGGCAATTTTTCACCTCTCACCCTCCCCCATGCCTCTCCCTTTTGGAGTCCCCAGTGGCTCTGACTTCCATCTTTATATTCAGGTGTGCCCAGTGTTTAGCTCCCACTTATAAGTGAAAACATGTGGCATTTGGTTCTTTGTTTCTGAGTTATTTCACTTAGAACAATGTCCTCCAGCTCCATCCATGTTGTTATAAAGGACATGACTTCATTCTTTTTATGGCTAGCAGTCCCACTCCTGAGACTTTCTCTAGTTATTTTAAAAATCTATAAAGTCCCTTCCCTGTTTTTCATTTATTTTTTGTTGGGCAACAAGACATAGTAAAATTTAGGTTGATTGATTATATCATTCAGAAAATGCTTATAATATTAATGATGCCAACTTCTAGGCTGACTGAAAGTTGTCTGTAAATATCTACTTGTTTTCCTGGAATTGGAATCCAAAGATTTCATGTTCAGGATGAATATATGTGACTGTATGACCACAAACTTCTCCTCAACACAGATGAATACATTAGTGTAAAGGGAATACTTTGGGAAATACGGCATTGGTATTTGTTCCTGTGTGAAATACATAGTGTTCATTCATGTTTTATATTTCTGATTAGTTTATAGACATAACACTCCCATAGGCTTTATTGTAAGTACAGGATTGGGAGGGGGAAAAAATAGGCAAAAATGCATAAACTCTGAGTCAAGTTTTTCTTTACATCTAATACAACTGATTCATCCTGGCATCTATCCAGGTAGACTCGCTGAAGATTAATTGTCCTCGATATGTTGAGCCCTCTACCAATAATCTTTGAATACAGAAACATATGCTACATATTCAGCATGTTTCTTCCTGAACTATATATTTAACTAGTGAAAGACAAACTTCAAAAGCATCAGAAATTGCATTTTAAATAAGAGCCAAATGTCATGCACATTGTGCAGGATTCTTTTCTAGAGCTGTAATTCCCAAAATAATTCTTGTTTTGGTAATTTGTTATCTTTCAGCATTCCAAGAGTACTTGCAACACTTCTAAATAGAGGCACTCCTGTACATTAAAACTAAAAGACATTGCTATGATTACTGCTCTCCTTCCTTTATGATATGGGAATGGGACATTATCTATACTAGGTGAACTTAGTTCTACAGTGATTTTATTCACTCAGTGCAGCATGTGGTGTCTTGACACAAAAGTGAAGACACCTACTGTAAGAGGTGATGCCTGCCCTCAAGTGTCAATTGATCTCTTAAGTATTTGAAGGGGTTTCTTATAAGTCAAGACTCATGAAACCCATAAAAGGTTTAAAATGATACAGTAACCTATAATATATGTGAGTGTGTGTGTGTGTGTGTGTGTGTGTGTGTGTTTGTTTATGCTTAGTTACCCAACAGCTGCATTAAAGATGAATTAATGTAAAATAAACAGCATTCAGGGAGGTTGTGGTATTTCCTTGAAATGTCTTCACGAAGGATCATCAGTCCCTGAGGTAGGTGTGACATAAGAATATCAAAGGTGGTGACAGAAGCCAGTAAGTATCAAATATTTGTGGTGTTCAAAGACTAGTACATATGTTAGCTCATCTCTTCCTCACAGCAACTGTGTGAAGTGGATATTATAAGAATTTCCTCTTGACTAGGCGCCATGGCTCACACCTGCAATCCCAGCACTTTGGGAGACCAAGTTTGAGACTAGCCTGGACAATTTGGTGAGATCTCAACTCTACAATAAATAAAAAAATTAACCAGGCGTGGTGGCGTGTGCCTGTGGTTCCAACTACTTGAAAGGCTGAGGCAGAAGGATCACCTGAGCCCACCAGGTCAAGGCTGCAGTGGTTGTGAGTGTGTCACTGCACTCCAGCCTGAAAACAGAGTGAGACTCCAACTCAAAAAAAAAAAAGAATCTCCACTAAATAGATAGGAAACCAGGGGTGCAGAGAGTTGGCAAAAGCTGTGTAGATTAGTAGGTGAGAGGGCCAGGCTCTGTCCCCAGGCAGTGTGACTTTGAAGTCCACACGCTACATTGTGTCACTCAGGTACTTCCACAAGAGAATGCTGAGACCACCTATCCCCTTGTCCTGCAGGAGAGCCTTTTTGAATATTCTGATATTTTCTCAGTCTTCCATTTTTCCTGTTTCTACTCATGGTAGAGAATTCTCTAGCTTTCTTCTGCAGTCATTTGATGTTCATGACTGCATGGAGATGCCAGCTATTTGTAAAATGCTGAACTTACAGAATGCACCCTTGACCTTCCTTCTAGGACTTGTTTTGTGAAGTAGCTGCAGTCTCTGCACCCAACCTTGCTTGTTTTTTGTTTTCTTGTCTGTGCGAACAGTGGCAGGTGTTATCTAGATCATTCTCACTTTCAGAAAAAAGGGCATCATGTCCAGATGGACTCCTGCCTGAACCTCTTCTCCACCCCTTGTCATGGATTAGACACCAACGATTGGATCGCTCTCTGTGTTGCTTTATCAAACATTCCTTCTGGCTAGAGCCACCTGGAGGAATTGCACCCTTGATTTATGGAGTATTGGGCTACCACAGCTGAACAAGACCTCTCCACTAGAAAATAAGGTATATATTACCCAGTCCAAGTTCTTAGATGACTCATAGTCAGGTTGGGTTGTGGTAAACATTGTTGGTCTCCTACCCACCTGGCCTACCCTCTCCCATCTTTTTCTGTGTAGAGTCAGTTCTCCAAGACTAAGATGACAAAGACCAGGTATTTATTGTATCAGTTGCTCCCAGAAGGGACATATGACCTGCTTCTGGTCAAAGATAATTAAGGGTATGTCTGCCAGAGTGTTTGTGGGAAAAATTAACCTGCATGATTTGAGAGAGAGAGAGAGGGAGAGAGAGAGAGAGAGAGAGAGAGAAAGATGGGCAAGAGAATCTCATTGTCCTCTTCTTTTTCATTCTCCCACTGTCCTTCTCTTCTGTCCTGGGTGCAAATGTTTCACTGTGAAAACTTGTTTGAATGATTGCAGCTATTTTGTCCCTGTGAGGAAAGATAATGCCAAAGGACTGAAGAGTTCAAGGTGAACATTCCAAGCCCAAGTCTTTCACAAGGCTTGTAAGCCACAGAAGATCCTGGGAGCCATCTCACTCCACACCTTCTGTGATTTGCAAATGATAGAAAATATTTAAGCCAACTTTAGTTGCATAATCTGATTTTTGAGACTAAAAGCAATTGGACTGTAGTAGGGAGACAAAACACAAACACTAGAAGTAATCTGAGCAGAATACAAAATTGAGCCATGGATTAGAGCAGCATCAAGGAGCACAGGGGGTTTCACCTGGCTTTCAGATCCCTTTGGACATTCCAGTTAGGAGAGCTTGTCATTTTAGAATGTTCCCTGGCGAAAAAATTAATCACATTCTTTTTCTGGTTTGCATTGATGTGTCCATTCACTAAAAATGTGAACAGAGGAAGAAAGATTTAGATATTAGAAGGAATTGTTCTCTGCGAATGACCTATATAGAACTGATCATTATAAGCTTTGAAAAAATCTTCGACAATTGGATCAATATTTAAATGATATGGTAGTTTCTGTAACCATCTTAAAGTCTGATGTATTAATTTCCTAAAAAGCACTTACACATAACATTTTTAACAAAAGTAATTTTGTTTGAAATGCCACATTATCATATTATAGTTACGATCAGCATTTCAGGGCAAAAGGAGCAATCTGATATTTCTTCTCCATTTCCCCATGGTGTAAAAACAGTCATCAAGTCTTCCCAGCTGGGAATTTTAGAATAATTTTTACTTTAAAAAATGCTCTAGAATATTTATCAAAATATTAAATGATTCCATTTGCATTTGGAGCTATTATTTTTCACATGCTGGGGCCCCCACACTGAGGATACTACTATGTAAAGCCATTTCATTTTCTTCTTCGTTTCTACTCAAGTTTTACAACCTTTTCATATCTTAAAAGAAAACGTAAGCCGGGCTCGGTGGCTCAGCCTGTAATCCCGCGCTTTGGGAAGCTGAGGTGAGTGGATTGCCTGAGTCCGTGGGTTCGAGACCCACCTGGGTAACTTGGTGAGACCTCATCTCTACAATAAATCAAAAATTAGCTGGGTGTGGTAGCACGCACCTGTAGTTCCAGCTACTTGGAAGGCTGAGGCGGAAGGATCACCGGAGTCCAGCAGGTTGAGGCTGCGGTGGCCGGGAGCGTGCCACTGCACTCAGTCTGGGTGACAGAGTGAGACTCCAACTCAAAAAAAAAAAAAAAAGAAAAGAAAAGAAAATGTAGGCTACAAATATAACTACATAGACATATAGCAATAGAGATACAGTTATATATATATATATATATATATATATATATATACACACACATATATGATCAGGATATATTACATATATCATTAGATCAGGTGAGACATATGTATATGATTGTATGCGTGTGTGAATATAGACCTTTGTGTGTGTGTGTGTGTGTGTGTGTGTGTGTGAGAGAGAGAGAGAGAGAGAAAGAGAGAGATGTCTTTTGGCTTAAAGTAGAAAACTATGGTTTCTCTTGATTTGGATAGCCATGATTTCCGTAGGTATGCATGTTCTTACATTGTTGTATTCATGTATGTGGACAAATGTGTCCCAACGGTTGTTCTTATACAAGCACCATTGCTAGGCAGTCCTTTAGATGAGAACTCTCAAAGACTTCCACATGTTGTTTTGAATATAAAGCTAATTTAAACAACATTGAGGGGCAAGCCTTTGCTGTTGTGCTAAGAAGCCTCAAGGCTTCGGGTGGTGCACTGTACTGTGCTATAATGAATTTTGAAAGAAATCGTGTTTTAATTAGTCACCTTTTGTCATTTCCTTTCAGTTTTAGGTTTGCACAGATGGCCACGCTGTGTTTAAGGAACTGACAGAAATGCACTATTTTGCATTAATAAAACACCCAGACTATCCCTAAAATGCCTTTCTTCACAACTGCATTTTATTTTCATGCATCACTAAATAGCGTAATAATTTAATGATTTCTCAATAAAGTGACAACTTCACCTGAGGTTTGATGTACAGCTCTGCGCAATCTATTAACATAAATTGCCTTTCAATAAACCTAAGCAATGGAAATCCCTTGGGAGTTACAGAGACAGAATTTTAAAACAATTTTTTTTTTTGCTGCAACTTTATCTGACAACGTGGCACAATCTGCTTTGATCACATATCAGTATTATGTGCCCCATTTGCATTTGCTGGTGTGTTCTTTGGAAAACATACCCTCTGTGGTTAAGGGGTTTTCTGCTCTGATATTGCTATTGAATTTTGTTTCACTGGTTGGGTTTTCTAGTTCACTTCTGGGATATTGCTATTGACTGTGTGCAAAATTATCTCCTTGGGCCAGAAAATTCATCTGAACATAGCAACGCTTGACTTCATCTCCAGAGAGAGGCTGTAATGTCTGATGAAAAGAGAAGTGAATTAAAACAAAATGTGTTTATATACTATCACACAGTGAGCGTGCTCTGTGTGTGTGGGTTTGGGGGCTTAGAGGGTGCACACAAATACTGGATATGTCATGAATGTGAAGTCCAAAAGAGTCAATGTTTTGAATACAAATAAGAATTGCCAACACCCAGAAATTTATCACAGTGAAGATTTGGTTGCAATGATTGAAATTTAAAGCTCCCCCCAATGGTGTGTTACTTATTTGAATAACTTTCTGAATTCAGTATGAATAGGCAACTGCGTAAAGTGCGACGCCAAATTACCTAAGTCTAATTATAGTCTTTGAAAGTTTTCATGCCGCATATCATTAATACCAGCAAATATATGTCCGTATATACGATGCATATATGCAATATAAGTATGACAATAAAAAAACCCTATCTACTCTGTAGCTTAAAAAATAGGAAACTACAGTATCTTTGAAGTCTCTTATATTACTCTTTTGATTGCAATCTCTCGCTTGTTCTTGTGCTCTTCCCAGGTACCTAATCTCCTGAATTCTGAGTAATCCATTTCCTTTCTATCATTTATAGCTTTATAATATGCGTACATATCTCAAAACAATATTTTATGCAGTTTTACCTGCTTGCTTTGATTTTTATTTAACTGTCGGATTCCATATACATTCTTGTATTGCTTGTTTTCTTCTCTCAACATTGTTATTTATGTTGATGCCTGTTACCGTAATTAATTCCTTTTTTTGGGCTCTGTACCAATCTATAAGTATTCCACAATTCATTAAACCATTTTACTGTAGCTGTACACATGACTTGTTTCCAGAGTTTGCTCTGTTAATAATGACATTGTCACCTTTCTTGTGCATGTTATTCTTGATAACTTTCTACAAGTTTCTACACGGTGTATACCTGGGGATAGAATCACTGGGTTGTAGGATACATATATCTTTAACTTTTCTAGGTAATGACAAATAGTTTTGCAAAGTCATGATACAATTTTACGTGTCCATCAGCAGAGTGTGTGGGTGCCTGTCAATTCATTAATACTGAGGTTTAGCCAACTTATTAATTTTAGACGATCTGGTGAGTGTGCAGTAATGTTCCCTTGTGATTTAATTTATATTTTCCTGATTACCAATGAAGTCAAACATCTTTGCTTGAGTATGATATTTTTTCTTTCTTTGTGAGATGTTCATTCAAGTCTTTTGCCAGATTTTTCATAGTCATTCTTTTTTCTGAATTTAAAGTGAATGTGTATGTATTACATTATTAAATATGATGTTTGCTGTAAATATTTTTTTCTTAATCCTAAGCAGAGTTTATTGGTCAAAAAGAGTTTCCTTTAACTTTTATTAGATTGGAGTTTTTAGCATTAAAGCATTTCTAAAACATCTGTCAAATGCTTGAATTATTTTCCAATATTTGGGTGAGCATATATATTTTCCACTGTTGAGATAAAGTCAACGTATTTATGGCTGTTTACATTTTTTAAGTTTCTCTTGCATTTAGTGTGTACATCTCTTGTTGAAGATTTTTCATGTAGACTTGTGAGACTCTTGTAATTTAACTACCTTCTACTATTCTTGTCTCATAAAATTACTTAGAATTTTTTCCCCAGTAAGATATTATGTAAGTATTTATATAAAAAGTAGTTATTGATTCCTTTAACTTTGGTAAGACACCCCTGAGAAAACATGTGTGCTGTTGGAGCCTTTTAATTATTGATTCAGTTTAGTTCATTCTTGTGCGATTATTGAGGTCTTTAAATTTTTTCTTGATTAAGTCTTATAATTAATATTTTTATACAATTTGAAATGAAGTTTTCAAATCTCTGCACCTGATGTGTTCAGTTTTTTTTTAATTCAAGTTGAAACTATAATTGGATTTCTCTTTTTCATCCCTTCCCAGTACTGCTTATTTGTACTGTCCTTCTATTTTTCTTTCAAGAAGTTTTTAAAATGTATTAGCTTCTCAAACATCAAAGCTGTGCATATTATTTCATTTTTCTTCATTTTTTATTTTACTTTTATGTTCTAGTTTGTGATTTAATTTATTCTATTTTTCTATTCATAAATTCGTAATTCGTAAAACTAATCTAATTATCTAATGCTTACACCATTTATATTAAGTTTGTAAAAATTCAATCATTTGGGTTGTAAATTTCCCTCTCTGAACTGATTTTGTTCTAATCTATGTTTTGAGTATTGCTATGCAGTATTTTTTATTTTATTTTAAGTATTTTCAAATTTACATTGATGTATTCTTTAATTTATGAATTATTTAGAGATGTTATTTTTGTTTTCATTTTGTCATGATTGTTTTTCTTCTTTTTATCTCCATTTATTACAAATTTTATTGCTTTGTGATCACTGAATGTGATCTGTGTGATACTTTGAAATGTATTGAGACAGTTTTATTGACTAGAACAATATCAATTTGTGTATATGTTCTAGTTCTGCTTTAAAAGAATTATATTCCTCAGTTTGAAAATAAAATAGAACAAATAGGTCCATTAGATAAAGCTCATCAAATGTTCATTAGATAAAGAATATTAAATGTTATTCATTTATATATTCATACATTATATATTCTTGCTGGTTTTTATATACTTAATCTATTATTCCTAAGTTCCTGCATCATGGTGATTCATTCATTTCATCCTATAGTTACTTTTAAATTTGCTTTGTAATTTTGAAGTAGTATTGTGACAATGTGTATGTATGTACGCATGTATGTTTATATGTATATTTTTATATGCATATATAATATATACATAAAATACATACATATATACACATATAAAATATAAACTAGCTGTGTATGTGTATACACATATAGTATATATGTATGCATATAATTAATTTGTATTTCCCTGGGAAGTTAAAATGATTATCATTGTGTAGAACACTTTTATTTCTACTATTTTTTCTTAATGTATAATTTTTATTGTGTTAATTAACAATTCTAGGTTTCTTCTATATTCAGAATTTTGATGATATATATTTTTCCATTGCTTTACTTTCAGACTTTTCCTGTTATCTTGTTTTAGGTTTGAGTCTCTGGCAAAGATCTATAGCTATTTTGTTTCCCAATCTCTTCTGACAATCTGTCTTTAATTTTTTAACTTATCCTACTTATATTGCTTGTGGTTATTGATATATTGAACTGTTTTCTAACATCATATGTAATGTTAAATTACATTTGATCTTTTTGTTGTTGTAATTGTTCCATTTTAGGAATTTGCTCTTGGTCCTTTTGACATGCCCATAGTAGACTTTGATGTCTTTATTGCTTTCTAATATGAAAGTATATTCTGGTCTCT
The DNA here is from genome assembly GCF_000164805.1 of Carlito syrichta. Taxonomy (NCBI): domain Eukaryota; kingdom Metazoa; phylum Chordata; class Mammalia; order Primates; family Tarsiidae; genus Carlito; species Carlito syrichta. The sequence goes on along the minus strand of NW_007233156.1, from coordinate 184,512 downwards.
TGAGTATTCCCTCTCTTAGTCCTGAAAAGCAGCAATTTTCCCCCCAAATGCTTGGTTTCTCTAAAAGTGAGAAATGTTTTTTAAAAATCACAATTTCAGTGATCAGGGTGTTCATTGCTACTGAATTTGTCTTGCTTCTAGAAACTTTAATAGTATGAGCTAAGAAATAGGATTTATGCTAAACATAATAAAATGAGTATATACTTGTGCTTTTGATTCAAATTTAAGATTAGGCTATTTTTATTAAATTATTTGATTCTTTTTGCATTTGTTTCTTTTCTCTATCTTCTTTTTTTCCTTCCTGAAAAACTTGGTTACTAAAGACATTGACATAGTTACTTAAAATTATATATATAGTAGTATATATATAATATGTACTAGTTTTAATTTAGTTATATAAATATACATGTATCATTGCTTTATATATATAATTACCATTTAAATTATCTTAATAATTTATTTTATCCTTAAGATATATTCACCACAAATGCGTATTCAAAGTCCTATGTTTAAATTCACTCAAAATATTTCTTAGCTATATGGGCAAGGCTCCTACTTGATTGGTTAATAATTATTTAAAATATTTATGTGGATTCAAAAATCAAACTTTATCACTAAGGACATTCAAAGAATCTAGCTCTAGTCTCAATTCTCTCCATCAGTTCCATTTCTTCCTCATAGGTAACACATTTTATTAGTTTTGGCTTATATTTTCTTTTATTAACAAGAATTCATAAAAAGCCACATATAAATACAACACATACAAATACACACACACACACACATAGTCTTTTAAAATAGAGGTAACGTCTTTCTTTTTGTCATGAATGATAAATGCTTTTTTCCATGTCAGTTGATATGATCATATAATTTCTATATTTAGATGGATTGATTTTTAAATATTGTACTGGCCTTGAATTTCTGAAATAAACGTCACTTCATCATGGTGTATTTTCTTTTTATATTGCAGTATTTGATTTTCTAATATTTTATTGTGGATTTTTGTGTCAAACTTCATGAGTAATATTGATCTGTAATTTATATATTGTTCCATTGTCTTTGTCTGGTTTTGGTATCAGGGTGATGATGGCCTCATAATATGAATTGGGAAGTTTTCCCTTCTCTCCTACTTTCTGAAAGATAATTGTGTAGAATTGGTGTTGTTTCTTCTTAAAATATTTGGGCGAATTCTTCAGTAAAACAGTCTCTACCTAGATATTTTGTTTTCAGGTAATTTTTTTTTTTTTTTGAGTTGGAGTCTCACTCTGTCGCCCAGACTGGAGTGCAGTGGCCGCTCCCAGTCACCGCAACCTCGACCTGCTGGGCTCCGGCGACCTTCCGACTCAGCCTTCCGAGTAGCCAGAATTACAGGCATGCGCTACCATGCCTGGCTGATTTTTTGATTTATTGTAGAGATAAGGTCTCGCTGCACAGGCGGGTCTTGAACCCACGGGCTCAGGCAATCCACTCACCTCAGCCTCCCAAAGACGCGGGATTACAGGCTGAGCCACTGAGCCCGGCTTCAGGTTATTTTTTTTTTTAACCACAAATTTTTCTTTTTGGTTGTAGCTCTATTCAGGTTATCTATTGGCTTTCTGTGTGTGTGTGTGTGTGTGTGTGTGTGTGTGTGTGTGTGTGTGCGCGCGCGCGCACCACTCTGTTTTCTTACACATATTTTATTATTCAATTTTAATTTATCTAGTGTTTTTGAGTATATATATTTGTATATTGATTTTAGTCATTGCTGTATGGGTTACATACATTCTTATTATCATAGTCCATTCGTTTCAATATTTTATTTCAAAAGGAATATAAAAACCTTACCACATTATAGGTCCCTTTTCCTTTTCCCCCGCTATGATACAATTATCTTAAATACTACCTGCATGTATTGAAAATTATGAAGCAACATTTTAATTTTTGTTTTCAATTATGAAACATAATTTTGAAAACTCAAGAGTACAATAGAGTCTATTATTTGTACCCAGGTATTTACTGTTGCTGTTGCTTTTTTTCATTCCTGAAAACTTTCTAAATTTCTTTCTTTTTTTTTTTTTTTGCTGAAACTTTTTTGAAATTATTTTTTTCAAGAGTGTTTGTTATCGTTTGCTGGAGCATTTTTATAATAGCTGCCAAATTCTTTGTTAACTAATTCCAATATTTGTGTCATCTTGGCACTTGGCATCTTTTGATAATCTTTTCTTAAATCCTGTTGAAATTTTTCTAGTTCTGGATATGATATGAAATTTTGTATTATATCCTTGGTCTTTTATGTTATGAAACTCTGGTTTCCTGCATACATCTTCTGGTACAGCATGCAGCAAACATCAAAGTCATTGATGTTTAAAATGAATATCCTTCCTATCTGCCATTTGAAGTTCAAACATCAATTTAGTTTTCAAAGTCTTTGAAGTGCAATTTTAATCTGTCCCACCTCGGTGCTACTCAGAGGTCAATCTGAGACCTGGGTAGTGTCCCACACTGTTGGCCAATTCTCCAAGCTTTGTCATGTGTATTCTGGTTGGATTCATGTGTTGGTGTTCTAGAGTATATTTCAGGTCTTCAAGCATTGATTGAAAGCACCATTTTATTCAAAGCACTTCTTTCTGTTATCTTTCCCCACACTATATTTGGGAAAGTGAGGTGATTTTTCCTTTTGTTGTCATTATCTTAGGGCAGGAAAGGATTAGTTGACTACATTTCGTGAGACAGTTTCCATGGCCACAGCACTGACAGGGAAGGGGAGTCACAAGCATTTGTTGTATTAGTGAATGGTTTTCATGGCATCTAGCATTTTGCTATGTTCTATGAATTTTTTACAGGGTCAATGCTAATAATTACAAAGATATGCACATGGAATATTATGTCTTTCACATATATAAAAATTCAGTCACATTAAGATACATGTATTTGCTGGGCTCGGTGGCTCAGCCTGTAATCCCGCGCCTTTGGGAGGCTGAGGTGAGTGGATTGCTTGAGCCCAGGGGTTTGAGACCCACCTGGGCAGGCGAGACCTCATCTCTACAATAAAATAAAAAAATTAGCTGGGCGTGGTAGGGCGTGCCTGTAATTCCAGCTACTCGGAAGGCTGAGGCGGAAGGATTGCTGGAGCCCAGCAGGTTGAGGCCGCGGTGGCCGGGAGCGGCCACTGCACTCCAGTCTGGGGGACAGAGTGAGACTCCAACTCAAAAAAAAAAAAAGATACATGTATTTAAAGTACATATTCACTACCTTATCTTTGCCCATTGGAATGCTCAATTTTTCATAAATTATATGAATTTTGCATATACCACATAATATTTTATCTAACATGTATAAACATAGCAATATTTATATATTTATTACATTGTATAATTTTTCACATTTTATTCATGCAAGTTGATTTTCATATACTGTCAACTTGCTTTTTATTTCTACAACTTAGTTTTCTATAAATATTTTCCTTCATCCATGAAAATTCTTGATAGCATGAGTTGTTTATTTTGTAAAGAAATCTAGTAGACTGCAGCAAAGCCATCTTCATATTAAAATTATTGACTGACAACATCTCTCATCTTCCTTGTGGAATCCAACATCTGATAAAGGTTTTGCATCCGAAACAGAGGGACAATCTTATGTTTTCTTATAAGTCAAGGCAAGCCAGGACTATGTGATTGGCATGCAATAGCCTTCACAATTGACTTTCAAGGCAATGAGAATATCAAAACGCGCTATGGAATAGACAATTTAGAAAGAGCAGATTTAAAAATCAATTTAAAGAGTTTATATATTATACGTAAGAAATTACTTTCTATTTCTTATCAGCACAATGCAGCTCCCGTTTGCGGACAGTGTATGGAGTTTCTGACAGCATTTGGAAACATTCTGAGTCAAAGTGAACTGCTTTCTGGTTTTCTCCACTCAGTGCCTTAGCAAATTCAAGATGACCCTATTAATATCGTTAATCCCCATAGGCAAATCTTTCAAAACTTTCTTTTTAATAATTGATTTCTACCCGTAGTTTCATCATGCCATGTATTAATAAGATATAAACCAATGTCCATCAGTAAAATTACGCCAGTGACAGATGTCACTACACAAATGAGAATTTAGGGGGATCTTTTATTGTCTTTCCTATATTAGGGAGATGTCATGAAGAGGGAAGAATTTTGTTATCATTGGAAAACCTCTTCCTTCTGAAAAAATGCTATTGCAGGCATATTCAGAAGAATTTTCCCTTAAAAAAAAAAAAGACTTTCTTCCTATTTTTAGGAAATGTTATTAAATGGACTAATTTCAGCTTTGGGTGAAAGAAGTCAGAGACTATTATCCGTTGTCATCTACTTTATTTTTATAATTTAGTTTATATGCAACAAACTTTATCAAATTTTCTTTAGGATATTATTTGCACAAGTTTGTAATTTCCACACTCAAGTGATTATCAGATAGACACTTGAAAAACTTATTGGCAGTCAGCTTTATTTTCTCACCCCACAAGAAGTCCAGAAATGGAAAGTTCAAAACCAGTAGGGGAACAGTAACCTATGATGCCATTAGGCACCTAAGTTATTCGGATTTTATACCTCACCACTCTTAGGGTGAGCTACCATCCTCATGCCCTTGGATCAAAAGGCTAATTTCTCTTCAGATATCGCCTCTCCAGTGGAGGCAAAAACAGGAGATGTGAAAGCTAGTGAAAAAGGAACAAACTAACAAGGTCTTTTCTGTTGCAAAGGGTTTAAATAATGGCTTCAGCCAGAAATTCCTGCTTATATTTAATTGTCTGATGCTATGTCCCATAAGCAGCCCTGACTGCAAGATAGGCTGGGAAATATAGATATCACAATTTAACTGGGGTTCTGTCTGTAAAGGAGCCTGGGCGACTAGAGAGTGGAGAGTTAGCCAAAAATATGTGCCTCTGTGTTCAAGAGAAAAATATTCATGCTATTCTTTATACGTAGGATTTTTTACTAACATTTTATTTTGTCCTTTTCCCTCTAATCTTGCTTTGTCTTCCTGTCTCTTGGTCACTGCTTTATAGTATCAGGAAGCGATGATAAAAAACAAAATCTACACTACTTAGAAATTCTGATGTCAACCACATCTGGCCATACATAAGGTTGGAACTCATACAAATTAGGGTTTGAATTATTGAGACAATGCAAATGTGTGGGAAATATTTTTTTATATAAATCTAATTTATATCCTAAAAATAATGCAGACTTTGATTTTGGGGTAAGCACCTAGCTAATTATGACAGTAAAAATATTTTTTATCACTGTCTAATTTAGGGAGCAAATTTTCCTCCACTTGATATCAAGGAAATAGATTGACTTTGGAGGCTTTGTCCTGATATTTGACTCTTTAGCTGTTTACATTTTAAATGCAACTTTTTCGAAAAATGAAAATTACACATAATTGGCTACATATATATTATATATATGTTAGAGGGGGTTCTCACCATGTTGCCTAGGCTAAATTTGAACTCCTGGGCTTAAACAATCATTCCACCTCAGCCTTTCTTGTAGCTGGTACGACACATGCATGCCACCATGCCCAGATACAGGCATATTTTTTTATTGGACAATGCTATTATAAATTAGTTCTTTTATCTTTCTCTCTTCTGGCTTCCCATACTGGTGTGGAATATTAAATGGGCTGGATTCACATCAGAAAAATAAGAGAGGTTGGCACTTAACTTCAGAAAAAGCGATCATGGGCAACAAACATTCCAGTATGGTTTCCAAATGAAGTTCTGATTGTAAGAATTACAGCTATTATTTTAAAAAATAAAACAGATTCTGAGGTTTCTCTCCTTGAGAATTTTCTGTTAAGTTGAGCAGAATTTCAGGAGTTTGTATTTTTAGCAAGAGCTTCAGGTAAGTTTTCTGCATAGGAAAATTTGGAAACCACTAATAGAGGGAGACACAAACAAAAACCAACTTTGTATGAATTGATTTGAAGATTAAATTTCATGATTATGTAATATATGTTTACTTGAACTGGCAACAAAGTCTACAAAAGTTTAGGTGTGTGTAGTTTTGAGGAAGAAACTCTAGAATGACATTCCACTCCATTACTTTGCAAAAATAGCACTAGCTTTATGTATACATTTAGTATGACCTCAATTAACCACAAAACAAGCTCTCTCTTGTTATATAGTTTCTTCTTTTGAATTAACTGTTAGAAAATGGTAGTTTTATATTTAACAGAGGACCTTGATTTAAAAACAATAAAATAGGTGGTACAGAGCATGGCAAATAGGAATTATTGGGACTTGGGTATGTTTCTAGGGATCTTGACAATGTTACAACCTGACCAGGTTCTTATGCCTGTTGCCCAGAAAAGCCAATACACTGACAGCAGTTGGGCCAAAGACAAAGAGTTTTTTTTAGCCGGGCTCGGTGGCTCAGCCTGTAATCCCGCGCCTTTGGGAGGCTGAGGTGAGTGGATTGCCTAAGCCCGCGGGTTCGAGACCCACCTGGGCAGCGAGACCTCATCTCTACAATAAATCAAAAAATTAGCCGGGCGTGGTAGCGCATGCCTGTAATTCCAGCTACTTGGAAGGCTGAGGCGGAAGGATGGCCGGAGCCCCAGCAGGTCGAGGCTGCGGTGGCCAGAAGCGGCCACTGCATTCCAGTCTGGGCGACAGAGTGAAACTCCAACTCAAAAAAAAAAAAAAGAGTTTTTTTTAAGCACAAGGCTGTTGAGCAGGAGGGTAGAAAACAGTTCTTAAATATGCCTTCCAGAGAATTTTGAGCTAAGGTGTTTTAAGGAATAATATGGCAGGCAAGGGCTAGGGAACGAGCACTGATGACTGGTTGGAGATGGAATCATGGGGGCATCTCTTTTTAGCCTGTTTCTGGGAGGGGGGTCACAGGTCAGGTAGAATCAACTCCTTAGTATCTGTCCTGGGTCTGGGTGGGGTCATGGGTCCTTCAGAGTGCAAAATCTGAAAAACATCTCAAAAAACTTTTTTAGGTTTTACAACATAAGCTAAATATAAAGCAATTCTTACGCCCATTGGCTGCTGGCCCCTGGGCAGGAAGCCATTATAGAGGTGGTTTAGGAGGAAGATGCCAGGAAGGCAGGATCCCTGGAGATGAGTCCTGCTCAAGTCCTTTAGTGATGAAACTTCAGGGTGCCATCAGGGAGATCTGATTGCTCATTGCTTGAGGGACCTTAGACTTGGTCATTTAGGCTCATTGTTTAGGATCATTGTAAGGGAACATATGTGTATCAACCTCAGCTACATAGGCAGCTTCCACCTCCCCAAGTGTCAGGACATGCAGATACCCAGTTGTCTCTACTGAAGTGATGTTGTATAAGCAATCACGCAAAGAGGAAAGAAAACAGAAACAACAGATTTGTTCATTTCTGATCATAGCTGCCACTTTTTCAGGGCTCAGATCTCTTCTACAGTTTTTAACCCTGTGGCCCGATATTAATGTCATGTAAGCAGTTTTAAGACTATCTTGGGGGGAGGGTAAGAAGAAGAAGACTGAGCAAGAGTCCTGGAATAATGGTGTTGGAATCCCTACCCATATGAGTGTTGCTTTACCCGGATCATAACAATCTTTTTTCAGGTACCAAATGCAAAAAGAGGTTTGATATAACAACAACAACAGAAAAGTAAAAATAATAATACTAAAGGAGAGAAGAAGGGAGCAAGAGAGGAAGGGAGGAAGACAGCCACCCTGCCAGTCCACTTGAGTACTCAACAAATAAGCATGTTTTGCAGTTTGGCTAGCATGCACATCGACTGTTCAGGGCAAATGAGAGCACGGCTATATGCAAAACTGTTTATTTAAATTCTATTTATAGACATTGTATTTTTATGGTATCCAGAACACTCTGAAAGTGACTTCTCCCAGATTCCCATCTTGTGGCCTATGGGTGGTAAATAGAAGAGACTGGCAGCAGCCCTTTCAGTCAAATGCTACTTATCCAGAGGGGGGAAAATGGCTCAATTACTATGAGATCCCAGACTCCGAGCTCCAAACAGCTGCCCAGTCTTTCTGTAGATCTGCACTATGGCCATTTTACTGTTCATGACTTGACAGACAGGAGGGGGAAGAGTGAAATCCAGTCTTGTCAATGTTACTGTACTCCTGGCAGCTCTGAGAACAGTTGGAATAGGGTGAGGAGAAGCCTGAATGGCAGAGGTGGATGGTCAAAGACTATCCTGCTTGTTTATTTCATGAATGATGAAATTGGTTCTCGGGGAAGCCACAGGTCAAGGACATACGGTCAGAGCCAAATTTCTGAATGTTAAGTGGAATGGTCTTTTGTTCTTTCTCCTAATCACAAGGTGGCTGTTTGACTTCGATTGAATAGACACAATATGTGTATGGATTTATCACATAGGACAGTGAGTTATTGAGCATAAACAGTATTCATTTTCAGAGCCTGTTTTATATTTGAGTTCACACAGTGAAAACTGCAAGTGACCGGTTTCCATATCTAAACACCCACATTTACAACCTATTTCCATGCTAAATATCCACATTTACAAGAACTGTATACATATTACTTATATCTACATTCTCCCCATCTCTCTCCCCCTCCCTTCCTCCCTCTCTCACACACACATGCCACCCTCATTTGAATTAATCTAATTTAAACAGATCACCCAGCTTTTCAATGCCACACAACAGACAACCTGTTTCTAAATTAACTGCATCTGGTACTGCTTTCCCACATCATTCATACCAATGGGAAGAGATGGTTCAAGCAGCAAAGGCTGGCAATTAGAGTCCCTTTCCTTAGCAGCTTGAAAATTGAAGCCCACATAGAGATGAGAGCCACCCTGGGGATGATCAGTTTGGTCCTCTTCCACACTACCTTCAGGGTTCAATAGCAATAACACTTGCTTCTGCCCAGAACAATGATACTCCTTTGCCTACCTAAGCATAAGAGATAATGATCATTGTTAAATTTTCATCCTTGAAATTGATTTTCCAAGTAATACTCTTTCTGATAATAGTGATTAAAAAAAAAAAAACAAAACAAATAGGGTGAGACAGTAGAAACAATATGAATAGAATAGCCTTGAACCAAGATAGACCCATCTTCAACCTCTGTGATCGTGAACAAATTTCTTAACCTCTCTGGCACTCAGTTTCCCCATCTGTAAAATTAAGTAAACCATGCAAGTAAAATTTAAAACTGTTTAAATTAAATAAGTTATAATGAATTTGAGAACAAGCAAGACTAAAATGAATTATCCAGGGATAAGCAGTTCTTAAGATGAAGGTGCCATTTAAACTCTTGTCTTCTGATTGTATAAATGTACTTGCCACAAACAAGGGATGGTTCCCCATTAGGCAAGGCTTGACAAAAAGAAAAGAAATATGACTCTTGTTTTTGAATAATTTTTTCATAAGAATTCTGCAACCCCCTGGAGAAGCTGAAGCACATTCCTTATATTTACTTAATTTTTCACTGGATTGATTTCTTGAAAACTTTACTTTTCACTAGTAACTGCTGCCACCACACGTGTGTCTATTTTAATTACCACTTGCAGATAGAGACTTATTTCACGTATTCGATTCTAAATAGCATGTTGCATGCTCTCATATAAGAAAACATTAAAATTCATAGAGGGTAATAATCCTGAATAAAAACATGTGGAATAGAGCAGAACAAAAATTCTGTCCGCCTACCAAAACAACCATACCACATAAGTTTTAATTTAATCATGATTGTATCCAAACAGTTTTGTTTGGGATAAAAACATCACAGGTTTTATTTTGCCCTGTGATAGTGCTAACTTCTCAACTGAAATAATTTACACCTTTATAAAATCCTTTGACTCTGGTTTTGGATGAGTGGTGATACTTCTCTTGCAAAAGGTTCTTCGTTGCCTAAATAGAAAATGAAACTCTACAGAATTTGACAATATACCTATTAAAGTTGAAGAATACTGAATTTCTCATTTGCAACTGAGAGTGCCATAAACATTGAGTGCAGTTCCAAAATGAACAATGATTAATTATCCCTTGAGAGCCTGTGAAAGTGTTTTCCCATCTACCAGGTTGCTTTCCAAGACTCTTAGAACAAATGGTCCCTTGCAGACCACATCTCATATGGAGAAATTCAATAAGTACTTGGATTTGTCACATTTCAGGACACCTAAACAATGGTGAAGGCGGAGAAAAATACCTTTGTGTCTTGATGTGCTGTCTTGAGAAGTTGCCTTTCATTTGAATTCTGACAGCGATGATACATGTATCTTTTCTGTACTACAACAAACATGGATATATCCTTGGATCGTGTTCGCATCTATTCTGCACAGTTTCAAAGAAAATGACGCTGAAAATTGAAACACTTTGGAATGATATTTTATTATGGACTCTTTAGACTTTCTGCTGAGTTCTGGGATCATAATTGGTTTGCACAGACATTAAAACATCTTCATTGGAAATACCAATGGCTCTATCTACTTTAACACAGAAAGAAAAACCCTCTCTGTGTCTAGACAATTTTTTCCAGAAAACTATGTAAGCAATGAAAATCTGGGTAGAAAATGAAACTTTAAGGAAGATGGTTATAGTGAGCACTCTTGACGCAGCATTCACATCCTGTCTGGTCAGTTTTTACCATTTTTGTTGCACCAATTTTCTTTCCCTCCCCTCTGGTGCTTTGAATTTAAGATGCCATCTGTACTTGCTGCTTTCTGTGGAGGACCGCCATTAGGTTCCTGGGGCTGTTTCCCTCATAGACACAGAGAGGAGAAAATGTCTGGCGAGGGGAGATATATCAACCCTCCAATCCCAGACGTCAGGTCAGGGTGGGGAGTGAGATCCTAACTCTAACTTGCAGCCACCTTGCCTTGAGACAAACAGGCACGGTGGCTCACATCTGTAATCCCAGAATTTAGGGAGGTGGAGGCAGAGGCGAGAGGATTGCCTGAGCCCACGGGTTCAAGACCAGCTTGGGCAACATGGTGAGACTTCATCTCTACCATAAATCAAAAAATTAGCCGGGCATGGTGGCGCACACATGTAGCTCTAGCTACTTGGAAGGCTGAGATGGAAGGATTGCCTGAGCCCAGCAGGTAGAGTCTGCGGTGGCTGCAAGCTTGCCACTGCATTTTAACCTGGATGACACAGTGAGAATCCAACTCAAAGAGAGAGAGAGAGAGAGAGAGAAAGAGAGAGAGAGAGAGGCTAGACAGACAATAACATAATTCAAACCCCAAAGCTCCCTGCAGGATCTGCCTGAGACTGGAAATTTACCCGAATTGGCATCCTTTTCTCTCTTCTCACCCTTTCCTGCCCTACCTCCCAACACCTGTCCTTGTTTCTCTGGGAGCACTTCTCCAATCAATCATGTACACACAAATCCTTGAGCACTTACATTTACTTAGGCCTGGTAGCTTTCTAAGCATTTCACAAACATCCTGTTATTAACCTGCCCAGGTACACAGGTGGGCAGGCGGACAGGTGGACAGGTAAACATTTTTATCCTTATATTAAAGATGAGTAAGCAAAGGCTCAGAGATTAAGTGACTGTCCAGTTCACACAGATGGTGAGATCAAACTCCCAGGAGAGTGTTCTGTCAAGTATTTTTCTACTTCCAGAGTAGGAAAATCACCATCTGATGCAGTTGGCCTGTCTGAACTGCCCTGCCTGTCTGCCATGCACACAGAGCTTATATTGTACCTGATATATTTAATAAATCAAAACACACAGATTCATTATGAAAATGAAGTTTCTTTTCTGCAAGATAAGGTACTAGTTCGAGTGTTTTACATTATTTATTTGAAGAAGTCTATTACACAAACATTGCTTTACTCTGCTTTTAAAGGGGTTCAGAGCCTTCTGCTTTAAGGATGTTACGCAAAGAAAAAAGAAGTTGTTTTGGAAACAATGGAAAATCCTTTCCAAAGGAGTACTATTACATCCATTGGATATTTGGATTTATCAGAGAAATTACTCTGTCTTCATAATTAAAGATCAAAACCTTTTTTATTCTTCACTCTATGTGGAAACAATATTTAAATATATACTAAATTCTGAATAATTTTAAACTACTGGACAATATTGGAATTGCAATCTATGTTAGCTCATGTGCTCCATTTTCACAAACTATTAATTTTATTTTATGCAAAATTTTCTTACCTTTAAGGAAATATGTAGATGAGACATTTATGTAGTCTGTCATTTCCTGGTGTGTGATGTCGTTTAAGAAATCTGCCCATGGCCGGGCTCAGTGGTTCAGCCTGTAATCCCAGCACTTTGGGAGGCCGAGGTAAGAGGATTGCCTGAGCCCGTGGGTTTGAGACCTGCCCAAGCAACTTGGCAAGCTCTCATCTCTACAATCAATTAAAAATTAGCCGGACGTGGTAGCGCGCACCTGCAGTTCCAGTTCCTTGAAAGACTGAGGCAGAAGGATTGTTGGAGCCCAGCAGGTCGAGACTGCGGTGGCCCAGAGCGTGCCACTGCACTCCAGTCTGGGCGACAGAGTGAGACTCCAACTCAAAAAAAAAATAACATAAATAAATAAAAATAAAATAAACTAAATCTGCCCAGTCTCCTCTAAAAGTTGAAAACTATGTACTTTTTTTCCATTTTGCAGTATGGTACTACTTATTAATTGCTTATGTTTTAATATGACAGGAAAAAGTATCCATGGCTTCATTAGAAACAGAGAAAAAAAAAGCAATGGCACAGAAGCTTCCAATAATTTCTGGAATAGACAAACCAAATGGTATCACACTGACAGAGAATAGCAGTCACTGAGCAACCTGAGACCCGAACTGGTCAGGACAGGGCACTCCAAATACAGAGGTTTTCCTGAAAGAATCTGAAAACCCCAAGCTTAATACAGAACAGATTTTTAGGTGGGCACTGGGATATTCGTTGGGCGCTGAGGGCTGCACCAGTTCTCCAAGCCACAACAACTGCATGAACTTGTCACTCCCACTTCACTGCATTGTGGTCTTCCTGTGAAATAAGGTGATGACTTTACTACAATAAATTCAAAATACAAGTGTTTTGGCCAGAGAGAGGAAGGAAAGAGCACCTCAGCTAAATTCCAGTTACATAAACCAGACAACTGTAATTAAACTAGACTATAATTATAGAAGCAACCATGTTGCCCACCGAAGTTGGACTGGGTAAAGAAATGTGGTACATATACACAATGGAATACTATGCAACCAAAAAGAAGGGCAAATATATGGACTTCACAGCAACTTGGATGGATTTGGAGTTGATCATACTCAGTGATCTATCGCAGAAACAAAGAACAGAGTACCATATGTTCT
>NW_007233156.1:159294-171239 GCF_000164805.1 Carlito syrichta | reverse complement strand
ACAGATGCTGGCGAGGATGTGGAGAAAAAGGGACGCTTCTACACTGCTGGTGGGAATGCAAACTTATACAACCTCTTTGGAAGACAATGTGGTGATTTCTGAAAAAACTAGAAATTGACCTTCCATATGACCCAACAATTGCCCTATTGAGAATATACATGGAGGAACTCAAATAATTCTACAAAAAAGATTACTGCACAAGTATGTTGGTTGCAGTTCTATTCACAATAGCAAAAACATGGAATCAACGGTGTTGCTCATTGAAGCTGGACTGGATAAAAAATGCAGTACATATACACGATGGAATATTATTTAGCCATAAAGAAGAACAAACATATGGATTTTGCAGCAACTTGGATGAATTTGGAGTCGATCATACTCAGCTTTGTATCTGTGATTTATCACAATTTAGCATTTTATATATAGCATTATAATTTATCACAATTATAATGCTATAAGAAAGTGGTTGGCAGTAGTGGGAAACTGTCAGGAGAGGGAGGGTGGGATTGGCAGTTGAGAGAAACTGCTAGGGGAGGGAGGGGCATACCTCATCAACAAAGGTACCTGCATGATCAGTGTTTGTATACCTAACCCTGAATTGCACCAAAGGAATTGGCTTTCAATCAAACATCTCTCAACAAGCAAAGCCCGGGACCAGAAGGTTTCACTGGTGCAGTGAAGAAGAATTAAGTCTGAGCCTTCTAGAATTCTTCAAAACCTGGTAGAGGGATAAATACCTCCTAACCCATTCTTGAGGCCAGTATTACCCTGATACCAAAGCCAGATAAAGACATCAAAAGAAAACTATAGACTAAGGTTTGATGAATATTTATACAAGTCTTCAAGAAAATGCTAGTAAATTAAATTCATCCGCATATTAAGAGGATTATACAGCAGGAACAAGTAAGATTTATTCCAGAAATTCAAGAGTGATTCAATATAAAAAATCAATTAATTAATGCAACATACAACATTAATAGTATGAAGGGGGGAAAAGCACATGGTCCTCTCAATAGATGCAGGGCAAACATTTGATAAAATTAAACAACAAAACAAAAGTCAAACTAGGAATAAAGGGTACTTTCTCGATACAGTAGAGAATATTTGAAAAACCCATAACCGATATATTCAATGGCGAAAAAGTACATGCTTTCCTCCTAAGATCAGGAATAAAACAGGATAGTACTACTGGAAATTCTAGACAGAGATGTTAGGCAAGGAAAAGAAATAAAAGGCATACAAAATGAAAAGATATAAAACTACCTCTATGTATAGATGACATAATCTTTTTTTTTTTTTGAGTTGGAGTCTCACTCTGTCGCCCAGACTAGAGTGCGGTGGCCGGGACTCGACCTGCTGGGCTCCGGCGATCCTTCCGCCTCAGCCTTCCGAGTAGCCGGAATTACAGGCATGCGTTACCAAGCCCAGCTGATTTTTTGATTTATTGTAGAGATGAGGTCTCGCTGCCCAGGCGGATCTCGAACCCGCGGGCACAGGCAATCCACTCACCTCAGCCTCCCAAAGGCAAGGGATTACAGCCTGAGCCACCGAGCCCGGCATGACACAATCTTTTATATAGATGTTCCTAAAGGATTCACAAAAGCTCTTAGAGCTAGTAAATAAATTTAACAAAGTTATAGATACAAGATTGACACATACAGGACAATAATAGTTTTATCTACTAGCAATGAATAAACAATCCAAACAGCAAATTTATCAAAACCATTCTTCTCAAAATAGAAAAAAAACTTAGAAATGAATTGTTTTTTAAAATAAAAAATAGTGGAGTCTCATGATGCCTAGGCTGACCTCAAACTTCTAGACTCAAGCAAGCCTTCTTCCTCAACCTCCTAAGTAGCTGAGACTGGTCTTAGAAAAAAACATAACCAACTAGATGTTCAACTTGTATACTGAAAACTACAAACATTGCTAAAATAGATTTAAAGACATAAGTAAATAAAGGGAAATTCTATGTTCATGGATTGGGTAACTTAATATTGTTAAGACTGGCAGAACTGCTCAAAGCAATCTACAGATTCAATGCAATTCCTTCAAAAACCCAATGGGCATTTTGTGTAAATGAACAAGCGGATCCTACAATCTATATGAGATTGCAGGGCATCCCAAATAGTCAAAATAATCTTGAGAAAAGCAAATGAAGTTGGAGTACTCATAACTTCTGGTTTCAAAACTCACTACAAAGCTATAATAATCAAAACGGAATGGTACTTGTGTAAGAGTAGACATAGACATAAGTAGATTAGAATTGATAGTCCAAAAATAAATCTATAAATCTTTGGTTAATTAATTTTCAACAAGGGTACCAGTACCGTTCTATGTGGAAATAGTAGTCTCTTCAACCAATTTTTCTGGAATAGCTGAATATTCACATGCAAAAAATAAATTGGGTTCCTATCTCACATATTATGCAAAATGGATCAAAGACCTATATGTGAGTTCTAAAGGTATAAAACTCTTAGTAGAAAACATAGAGGTAATGTCCTCATGATCTTAGAGTGGGTAAAAAATTTTTAGATATGCTTTCGAAAGCAAAAGTAACAAGAAAAATTACATAAAATGGACTTTATTAAAATTATAAAATTTTTGCATCAAAGACCACTCAAGTGAAAAAGACAAACTACAGAATGGGAGAAAGTATCTGTAAATTGTTTGCCTATTAAGGTCTGATCTTTAGAATGAAAAGAACACATACAACTCCATAACAAAAATAAAAACAGCCCAATTCAAAAATGGGCAATGCACTTGAATAGACATATCTCCAAAAAAGATATATAGTTGACCATAGATAAAGGGCCAAAAAGCACTGAAAATATGCTTAATATATTAGTTTTTAAGAAAATGCAAATCATAATTTAAATAACATAAGCACGGCACACTCACTAGGATGGCTCTAATTTATGAAGCAAGTGTTGGTGAGGATGTAGAAATATTGTAACACTCACACATTGCTGGTGGAAATGTAAAACGGTGCAGCCGGTGCAGCCGTTTTATCTGTGGAAGATAGCTTGGCAGTTGCCTTGTGACCCTGCAATTCCATTCCCAGGTAGATACCCAAAAGAATTGATAACAGTTATTTAAAAAAATATATACAGAGACATTCGTGACAGCACTATTCCCAATCATCAAAAAGTGGAAACAGTTCAAATGTTCATCAACTGTTGAAGAGTTCACTAAATGGAGCGTCTCCATAAAATGGAGTGTTTTTCAGTCACAAAAAGGAATGAAGTTCAAATACGTTCTACAGTGTGGATGAACCTGGAAAACAAACTAAGTGAAAGAAGTCAGCTACAAAAGGTCACATATTATATGACTCAATTTGTACGGAATATTTAGAATAAGTAAACTCATAGATGTATAACGCAGATTAATGGTTACCAGAAGGTGAGGGGAGAGGTTAATGGAAAGTGACTGCTTAATGAGTATGGGATTTTCTTTTGAGGATGAAAATATTTTGGAACTAGATAGAGGTAATTGTTGCACAACATTGTGAATTTACTAAATGCTCCTGAATTAACCTTAAAATGGTTAACCTTATGTATATTTTACCTCTAGAAAATAGTGTATCACACAAAATTATAAAATAGCTCCCAATATTCCCACTCTCTAATGTGTGTGGCTTGTATGATTCCCATCCTTTGAGTAGTTGGAGAACCTGTGGATATGAGGGGCTAACACACCCCTGTTTAGATTACATTATGTGTCAAAGGTGAAAACAATTTACAGATATAAGTAAGGTCCCTAATGAGTTGACTCTGAGTTAATCAAAGGGGCAATGATCCTGGAGGGCCTGGCATAATTAGATGTGGCATTTGAAGAAACATCTGTAGCAGATGTGCTCTTGCTAGCCTTGAAGAAGCAAGCCCCCATGCTGTAGCGGAAGGGGGCAACATTGTAGAGAGCTGAGGAAGACCTCTAGACATGGTGTGTGGCCCCTGGTCTAGAGCTACAAATAAGATAAGGACCTCAGTTGTATAGATCTATGGAAATGAATCATGCCCCAAACCAGTGAACTTGGCAGAGGATCCTGTGATAGTAGTCCTAGCCAGCATCTTGGTTTCAGCGTAGTGAGGCCATGAGCAGAAGAACCAGATAACCTATATTGTGAAAGAATAACTGTGTGTTGGTTTTATTTATTTACTTTTTGTTACCATTTTTTTTACAGCAGTTGTAGCTTCACAGCACAATTAAAAGGTGTAGAGATTTTCCATATGTTCTATTCTCCAATGAATTCATAGACTTCCCCAAGATCAAAATCCCCACCAGTGGTACATTTGTTACAACTAGTGAACTTACACTGACACATTATTATCATCCAAAGTTCATAGTTTACGTTAGAGTTCATTCTTTGTGTTATACATTCTATGGGTTTGAAAAAATTAATAATGTTTAGACAAATGTATAATGACATACATCCACCATTATAGTATCATACAGATTATTTTCACTGCCCTAAAAATTCTCTGTGTTCTACCTACACATACCACACCACAAGCCCCATCCCCAAATTTCTAGTAATCACTGATCTTTCACTGTCTCCATAATTTTATTTTCCAGAATGTCCTATAGTTGGAATCAGGTAGTATGTAGCCTTTTAAAATATGTTTCTTTCACTTAGAGAGATGTATCAAGGTTCCTTCAACATCTTTTCATGACTTCGTAAATAGTTCACTGCTTTTTAACTTTGAGTAATATTTCATTGCCTGAGTGTTTCACAGTTTATCTATCTGCCTACAGATAAACATCTTGGTTGCTTCAAAGTTTGGTCAATTATGAATAAACTTGCTATAAACATCCTTGTGTAGAATTTTCTGTGTACCTAAATTTTCAACTTCTTTGGGTAGGTACCAAGAATTACAATGGCTGCATCATATGCTTCGTTTTGTAAGAAACTCCCAAACATTTTCCATTCCCACAAGCAATAAATGAGAGTTCCAGTCACTTTACATCCTTGTCAGCATTTTGTGTTATTAGTGTTCCGGATTTTGGTCATTCTAATATGCATGTTGTGGTATATAACTGTAGTTTTAATTTGCGTTTTCCTGATGATACCAGTATATCTTCTTTGCTGAGGTGCTTCTTAGAGTCTTTGGCCCATTTTTTATTGGGCTGTTTGTTTTCTTATTCTTTAGTTTGAAGATTTGTTTGGATAACTTGGATGGCAATCCTTTATCATAGATGACATTTGCAAATATTTTCTCCTGGTTTGTGACTTGACTTCTTATTCTCTTGACAATGTCTTTCATGAAGCAGGAATTTTTAATTTTAATGAAGACGAGTTTGTTTATTACGCTTTCTTTCATGGATCATGCCTTGGTGTGTTGTTTCTGAAAAGTCATCACCAAATCCAAGATTTTTATAGTTTTGCGTTTTACATTTGGGTCTGTGAACCGTTTTGAATTAATTGTTTTAAAGTACAAAGATCTGTGTCTAGATTTGCTTTGTATGTGTGTGTGTCTATTCAGTTGTTCCAGCACCTGTTGATATGATAGATCAATTTTCAAATCTTGTGCGAGCCTTGCATACCTGGAATAAATCCCCCTCGGTCATGGTATGTAATCTTTTTTATACATTTGTAAATTGGATTTGCTGTTATTTTGTTGAGGATTTTTGCTTTTACATTCATGAGAGATATTGGTTTGCAGCTTTCTTGTAATGTTTTTGCTGGGTTTTAGTATTAGGATAACGCTAACCATAGAATGATTTAGGAAATTTATGTTGTTTAAGCTACTAAATCTGTGGAAATTTGTTACACAGCAGTTGAAAGTTAAGATTGATAGTTATTCCAGCAGTGAGGTTCTTTGGATGGCTCCAAAGAACTAGGAAAGTCTACCGGACTTGACAAAAAACAAACAGGGTAGCTAGTCACAGTGTTGACATCCACAAGCCAGCTAGGAGAAGGAGCTTGGAGTTGTCTGGACTTTGCTATGATGGCTTTGCTGCAAAGCCATTTCTCTTTGAGTGGATTACCATAGACCACTAGATCTTTCAAAAGTATGCCTTACATTCTTTTACTTGTCCTCTTAGCTAACTACTAGCTTTTGTATTCTGGGTCGTGGATATTATCTGTTTATCACTGAGAATGGAGTATGTCTTTGTTCTTCCATACTGTTTGGTAATTATCTCTTTCACCACATAGGAGTGCCTAAAATTTAAAGAGGTTACAGTGGAAAAAGGTTTTCTATTTTTTTTTTAATTTGTCTGCCAGATAGCCAGAGTCAGAATTTCTTCCCACATTTTCACTGAACGTTAGATGCAAATAGACATCATGTTCCTTTTTTATTTATTTATTTTTCCTCTGCTAGAAGACACCCTGACTTTCCTCTTCCATGGAAATAACACAATTATTTAGGCTTATCTTTCCTGTTTCAGAAGTTGAAAGAAAGGAATTTTTTTTTTTAATTTTTAAATTTTCTTTCAGCTGGTTTTCTGCCTGGGTGACATCAAAAGTACATTGTCTTCTTCACTGTCAATTATTTTCAGACCCAGCTTTCCTTGTGCACACAGTTACACTCCACCAAAGTGGAGCAGACGCTAATGGCCGTGTGCTCCGCCCTCAGCCAAGTGTCTGGCAGTGGCCACTAATAAAACCATCTGTTACCAGGGTGAGTTCATAGCCTGTCACTGCTGTAATTTGGGGAGGCACAGACTTTCCAGGCTTCTCCACCATTAGAGGTCCAATGGGGCCCCTGAGGCCTACAGCAACTGTGTACATAATTACATGAGAAAGGCTTAGATGACTTTTCCATTCAAACTAGGTGATCTTGAGCACGGAAATACTGTCATTAGATAACTAGACCTGAAGGGTGAGCTGAGGACAACGAGGGCTGCAGCACTGTAGCCTAAGCCTTAAATTCTTCTATTTTTAGACAAAGTGACCATTTAGTTTAAATTAAGGAGCATGTAGGAATAATTTGATCCAATATACAACACACAGTCACACAGTGGACACTGATTACAAGTTTAGCTCACAAATTGAGCATTAGCTAAAAAATGTATACGGAGAGAGAATGGAATGAATATGTGATGACACATATAACTTGGTCAATACTTGATGATCACGATTGTACTTGCCTAAATAGCATTGCGTGATAGGTGACACTACTCACAGTCAACAAGTGACGCTCAGAGAGGTAGAGGGCAGAACACGAGACCACCCAGTTGTGGTATGTGGCAGAACTAGGGCTCAAATGGAGACTTTTTATTCTGAACACATTTCCCTTTCTATGACACACCCAGAGTGACCAGCAGCAGCTTCAAAAGTTTTAATTTTTTTAAAATTAGAGATTATAGTTTACTTAGAGTATAAATTAGAGAGAGAGAAAAAAAGGTGATTCGCCTTCCCAGGGTAGGGGAGGGGGCCAAAGCTTAAGAAAACATGACCTGACCATAGCTCAAAGAGCACATGGCCACCCACACCACAGCTTAGCAAGGCAATGGCTAAAAGTTTTAATTTTCTAATGTTATCCCCTCTTGGGTTACTCTTCCTTTCACCCCCCTCTACCATGCCCAGGGCTCATTTATGAAATGAGATTGGCACCCATATAAGAGAGACCCCCAAGGGGAGCTAGTCCTGTCCATCATGTGAGAACACAGACAGAATGCACTGTCTATGGGCCAGGAAATGGGCCGTCACCAAATACCACATCAGCTGCCCGCTGGAACTTGGACTTCCCAGCCTCTAGAACTATCCAAAATACATTTCTGTGACTTTTGAAGCTGCGGAGTCTGTGGTCTTTTGTTACTGAAACATGAATGGATTAAGAAACCTTTCAATCCACGCTGTTTTTAGCCTCTGAGGGACACCCTGGCAACACTAGTTTTCAAGAGGAGAGATGTCTCAGAGCTCAGAAACCCTCAGGAATGTCCAGTCACCTTCCCCAAAAGAAGAAGCTTCTAGTGGTCTAAACCTCCCCCATTCTCCCCTCTCAGTTTAAGCTCTTGGCTTTAAAAGTTCCCATTTCTTCTAACTTAGTGTGTGCTCCCATTCTTTAACCCGGCAAGTTGTGTGCTATGGCAGAGATCGCCAGGGTAGCTCAGGGTCTCCTCCATCACCAGAAGAAACTTGCTTTCCAGTGTCCTTCTTCCTTTGTTTTTTGTGATCATAACATCTGCAGTAGCTTGTCCCGCCCTGCTCCTTCTTTGTTCCCCTCTCCATATCTTCTTGCATGCCGTGCCCTTGATCCTTGATGAACAATGGCAGGGGGAGGAGCCCATAAAGTCTAGCTTCCATAACTGTTTTTACTCCATCTCGATGAAGTATTACAGAAAAATAGATACACAGCTCGCGATTGGACACTTTTGCAGGGGAAAGAAAAAAAGGTCTGGAGATCTGTGACTTGTCCTAAGGATGGTTCCGTGACCTCACAACAATAGAGCCAGCTCTGTGGAATTCAGTGACCTGGTCAAGTTGTTTTTAAGGGTCCTCTCAGAAGGCTGTGCTTATTTTATAGTGTTTCTTTCACTAGGCAGTGAGTGCCCTGGGTGCAGAGACATTTCAAAAACATTTCTAAAATCTAATGTCTTTTTTGGTCCCATTGCTTTGCCATTTGACTTGTACAAAATCACAGCATGGGCCGGGCTTGGTGTTTCAGCCTGTAAACGCAGCACTTTGGGAGGCCGAGGTGAGTGGATTACCAGAGCCCGCAGGTTCAAGACCAGCCTGGGCAACTTGGTGAGACCTCGTCTCTTCAATAAATCAAAAATTAACTGGGTGGGCATGGTAGCACGCGCCTATAGTTCCAGTTACTTGGAAGGCTGAAACGGAAGGATCGCTAGAACCCAGCAGGTCAATGCTGGGGTGGACAAGCTGCTGCAGATGTTATGATCACAAAAAACAAAGGAAAACAAAACTGCACTCCAGCCTGGGTGACAAGAGTGAGACTCCAACTCAAAAAAAAAAAAAAAAATCTCAGCATGTCCCGTAGTCTCTGCAGGCCTCCATTTCCTTATCTGAAGGAGATGCCCCTCATGAAAAGAGAATTCGCAAAGAGAATTTTCTATGGAATCACTCATTACACATTAACGTGACCACAAATCACAGGGAGAATCTTGTTAAAATGCAAATTCGGATTCACTAGGTCTTGGTCAGTGCCTAAGAATTTGCATTTTGAGCAAGTTCCCAGGTACTACTGACATTGCTGGCCCCAGGATCTTGTGTTGAATACCAAAGAATCTATAGTTCTTTGTATAGTTCTAAATAAATCCCTCCATCTGAAAAATGGGTTGTCCAAATCACTCACTACTCAAATGGAATGACCTGTGTGATTTCTAAAACTCTTTCTTAAACAATACCTCGTTTGATTCCAGTTACAGCCGGTGAAGTAGACAGGACTTGTATTATTTTCACTATTTAATAAAAGAGGAACCCAAAGCCTGGAGCACATCCATAACCTTCCATGGCTAGTTAGCAGCAGAGACAAGGTGTAAACTTGTTGCTTTGCCTCCTCCTCTGATATTTTTTCTGCTGTGTTCATTGGCATTCACCTCTACACAGTAATGTTAACCTTTGCAGTAAGATTGTTGCACAAATTATCTCACTGGGGAACTAAGGTGACTTGTGTGTTCTGAAATCTGAGACTCATGTGATCCGCCCCCTACACCCCTCCACAATGGGGTATAAAACATTGTTTGCTTTATGTAGACACATTTTCCTGAGGAAGGGTCATTGCTTTAATCAAATTTTCAAAAAGATCAGTGACCAACCCAGAATGTTGCCTACTGGTTAGAGATCGAAATGTGTTTTAAAAGAAGTAAATTTGGGGCTTTTTTTTTTTTTTTTAAGTTGAAGACAATCATTTGGCATAACATAGCTGGATGCTCCAAATGAAAGCTTTCCTTTTGAGGTTAAGAATCTGGATATTGAACATTACTCTGTTGGCAGAAGGGGTCCACCTTTGAGGAGTGAGCAGGGTGGGAAGGGACCTGCCTTTGGCTGTATATGCAAGTCTGCATTCCCAGTCTGGACTTCAGGTCCCTGCCACTTCCAGGGGCTAAAAAGGTCCTTAGCAGTTCAAAGATCTTGTAGTCCAGGGAATCTACAGATTCTGATCATAAAGAGCCAGTTAGTAAATATTTTAGGTTTTGCGTGCCAGATGGTCTCCAGCCCAAGTACCCAACTGTGCCCTGGTAGCCCGAAATCCACCACAGACAATAAGCAAACAAATGGGCACGGCTGTCTTCCAACAGAAGGTTATTTACACCACCAGGTGATTGGTTGGCAGGATTTGGGGGACTGGAAAGGGGAGGAGTGAGGGGAGAAATTTACTTCCCTAGAGGCAGAGAGTGGTTGTCATAACTCAATAAATCCCTCATGTTTTTTCTTTTAATGGAGCAGGCAAAGAGCTCTATCTAAGAAGAACAGCATGTCTTTGACACTGAATATTCAAGCCAGGAGGGGCACCAAGGAGTATCAACTCCTTCACCTCATTTTACAGATATGAATATCAAGGCCCAGAAAAGCTAATTGCTCAGAACAATGCAACTTATTGATAAAAGAAGCCTCCAGAACTGGTCCCCCATCTTTTGATTATCAAATATCTTTTGCAGAAAAGGCTAAAGAGAGTCTAAAAATTATTCAATACAGCCCCAAAATCTAGAACGTGAGTTGTTAATACTTAAACTTTCTAAACTCTTTTTTTTTTTTTTAACTTTCCTTCAGATGTGTAATGTTGGAAACCATTAAATAATGAAAACCATTAGTGTTGCTAATGTTTTGTAAAATATCCCCTGGGGGACTCAAGTCTCTAAGTACTGGCAGAGTTCCAGATTTTTGTCTCCGTAGCAGGATGGGAAGTCGAAGGAGCCAGATTTTTTCTTTGGGGAAGGGAGTTCCCCTGAAAACTTTCAGCGGAACTCCCTAAATGTAAGGAGCCAATTGCCTGTGGTGCAGACATTTCTTGTCACTGTTGCTCATAAATAAATATTTTTTTTCACTTTCATCTATCGATCTTATATACCACGACACATCTTTTGTTCATTTCTTGGTTGGAGCCAACAAAAGGAATTTGTTTTTTTGTTAAAGATAGACCTGTATGAGATCAAAACAACTGACTGAATTGGAAGCAAAGCAATTGCTGTATCTAGTCATGTTGCAGCAAAGACTAAAACAACAAAAAAAATTTCTTTGTGTTCCTTTTACATACCTCAGAAAGGACAGAAAACATGTAATAAAGCTTATAAATTCTGCATTGACCTTTATAAAGGCATTTACTTCCCAGGAACGGTACTTGTGATTTTTAGAGCTATAACCTCTGGTAAATTGAGAATGGAGGCGCTTGATATTCTGAAACAGCGCTGTGCGAACTTGGCTACAGTAACACAACTCTGCGTCTGTCTTCATATCGGTTTATACTGTTTGTTTTATTTCCTTACTCCTTGTTTTAACATATCTGGCAACTTAAGAAGCAAAAAGGAGGAATAAATAGGTCTGAAGGACAAGCTAAAAAAAAATCTAAGCTATCAAATTTCACATTCTATACATTTACAATCTTTACAAAGAAAGAAAATTAACTTCTATAATAGAGGAACTTCTTAAGAAAATCTTAGCATATGTTTAGTTCTCATATTGGAGAGAAAAGTCAAACATAAAAAGACCTAGTCTGCCAAGGTTTAAATAGCAACTTCTGCCTCTACGGCAATGATTTTCCTTGAGAAAATCTTCCATATGCTTGGTATGAGGTCCATCTGCAAATGTAATACCCAGATGCTCACCCTCCCTCCCAGAAAAACTTTATTCTGAGGACACATCTTCTGTGCCCTGGAGAACTGGTTTTTTAAAAAATGTAACTTTTTCCTTTCTTTTAAAAAAAAATTTTTTTTAAAGATATACAAATAGCCAGGCTCGGTGGCTCAGCGCCTTTGGGAGGCTGAGGTGAGTGGATTGCCTGAGCCCACGGGTTCAAGACCCGCCTGGGCAGCGAGACCTC
>NW_007233156.1:136009-159187 GCF_000164805.1 Carlito syrichta | reverse complement strand
AAAAAAAAAAAAAAAAGATATACAAGTATAGCCATATACAATTTGTAAACTTCAAAAAAAAACTTAAAAAAGAATCAGGATTTACCCCAAATCTTATCACTGACAGATAACTGTGTGTGTTAGTTTTACAAAAAAAGATCCATGATTCCTTTTTCCCCTTTGTATAACTTGATCGATATTTTCATTCTTATGAATCTTTTTGGGGGGGGGAGGGGGTGGAATCTGGAGTCTCACTCAGTTGCCCAGGCTAGAGTGCAGTGGCATGCTCATGGCCATCAAAGCCTCCACCTGCTGGGCTCAGGCGATCCTTCCACCTCAGCCTTCAAAGTAGTTGGAAGCACAGGTGTGTGCCACCAAGCCTGGCTAATTTTTTTGGTTTATAGTAGAGATAAAGTCTTGCCAAGTTGCCCAGGCTGGTCTCAAACCCTTGAGCTCAGGCAATTCTCTCATCTCTACCTCCCAAAATGCTGGGATTACAGGTGTGAGCCACAATGCCTAGCTTAATGTATCTTTATGAATCACTACTTTTTTTATTGAAAAAAAGTCATATATCAATAAATTTTAAAAATTCTGAGTATTAAAGAGTTTTGAATAAAGTCGGAGTCTCTCCTCTGAGACTTCTTCCTCAGAGGCCAACATTGCCAGTGTTTAATACATGTCCTCCCAAAATGAGTCTTTTTATCCACAAGCATAAATATTTGCATGTGTGTGCCTGTATATGTGTGTATGTGTACAAAAGGAATCACAGAATATATGCTATAACTCCATATCTTGGTTCTTGTTTTAATATTTACTGAATATTTCATAGTGCTCTCAGCCTAGTAACGGCTTCAAGATGTTTTATCTTAAGGTATGACTATACTTAAGCAATTTCCTATTGAAGAGCTTTTAGTCCCTTTACCCAATACTTGCTACACTGTAACAACATTGACCAACTAATAGAAGCCAAGAAGTCATACACAGGAAGATCATAGAATTTTCATTAATGATGCTAAAAAAAAACTGTTACAGTATATGTGATAATTGCAATAAAAATGCAACAATCTTGCTGAATACTTTGAGCATTACACATCTTTGTTTAGTATTTAATTTAATTTAATCTTTCCTTGCTTTATTTATTTTTTACACAACCATGCAAATCAAGAATGCTCTAAATATAGGAAAATAAGGTTCTTTTCTGGCCATGTAAATCAGTGACATCTACGTTTTCTCTTCAGGGAGATGTATTTGCAATAATGCTGTTGAAAGGCATCTATTATGGTTTTTGTTTTCGATTGACTTTTGGCTTTAATAGATGAGTTCATGGCTGTAGTTTGAAGGTCAAATAGGGCCGTGAGATCTAGAGAAATGACGAGAAACCAACGTTGTACCCTCACTCTCCTCATTCCCAAGTACTGCTTGCTGGGATCTGCCACTTTCATTTCTCTCATCTATTTCTTCTGAGAGTTGTCTTTTTCTGACTAGTCACAGGAATCTATTGCTCTTGGTTGATTTATTATTTTACGCAGTACATCCTGACTTTCTAAAATGGAGTGCCACACACATACTTCCCGGTCTTCCAACGATAATTATATTATAGATTTAATTAAATCCATATTTTGTGTTTGCTTGATTATACCTTTGAACCTATTGTCCATGGCAGAGCCAAGTAATGGGTTATAATTGCTTTTGCTTTATTGTATAATTTCTT
This sequence comes from Carlito syrichta, assembly GCF_000164805.1. NCBI lineage: Eukaryota > Metazoa > Chordata > Mammalia > Primates > Tarsiidae > Carlito > Carlito syrichta. The sequence continues at coordinate 157,497 of NW_007233156.1, read as the reverse complement.
AGGGTTAAGCATGGCTTTAATTTTTTTTCACTTGCTTAGAGTTAGGGAGATACATTTTTCCATACCTTTCAATAGCACATGATCTCATCTGTCAGAGAATCTATCTGCTCTGTTCTTTTTTTATTCCTCTGGGCTGATATCCTCTGACCTCCTGCCCTAATCTAGACCAGCAGCCCTCCAGGCCTCCTAGGCAGCTGTCTTATCCCAGTGTCTCACTGACCAGCCCCTAGGAGAGAGTTCCAGACTTCTAGCAGTAGGTGTTGAATTCCAAGGTTCCTGTGTCCAGCCTCCCATACTGTCCCTCATGTGACTATGGCCTCCCGTGGACAAAGCATTTCCTATGGTGGAGAGCGAGAGGAGGGAGCAGTGTGTTCTTTGAAACACGAAGTGTCTCAAAACTGTTTAGATGCAAGCCTGACACTTGCAAAGTGTGCTTTAGTGGGAATCTTGTTTCTCTCTGTTTCATTGGTTTTACTCAGGCCCTGTCTATCTGGACACATGTCCCATACCCTTCTATTTTGTTTTTGTTTGCTTGTTTTGGTAATTTGTTATTTTTTGGAAATTTTCCATTTGCTATATATTTTGGTATTTTGTGTATGGATCTTCGGTTAGGCAGATATTAAATTGGACATATTGACTCTCTGACTTTGCTCTCATTTTTCTTACTTTTAATTTCTCTGTCTTTTATTTCTACTCTTTGGAAGTTATCTTTTACTTTCGAATACTTCTTTAAATATTTGACTATTTCTATCATAATTTTAATTTCCTAGAGGCCTTCTTGGCTCATTTGCATAGCATCATGCTTTGTTTTTCTTTAAATTGGTACAATATTAATTTCTGCTTCTCTGAGGTTATTAATTTTGGGGGGAGTGGAAAGTTGTTTTGTTTTTTACATACCTCTTCTGTCCCTAACATCGTCTTTTTGACATTTATCCTCAATTGTCTTGGTCTTTGCTTTTCCTTTTCCTTCTTCTTTTTTTTTGAGTTGGAGTCTCACTCTGTCACCCAGGCTGGAGTGCAGTGGCTGCTCCCCGCCACCGAAGCCTCGACCTGCTGGGCTCCAGCGATCCTTCCGCCTCAGCCTTCCAAGTACCTGGAACTACAGGCACACGCCACCAAGCCCGGTTAATTTTTTTGATTTATTATAGAGATGAGGTCTTGTCAAATTGCCCAGGCTAGTCTCAAACCCGTGGGCTCAGGCAGTCCACTCACCTCGGCCTCCCGATGTGCTGGGATTACAGGGTCTCTGCTTTTCAAGATGGAGGCTTCCTCAAATAACACAGTGATCTTTCGGTCCGTGAAGAAAGAGGTGTTACAGATGTGATGGCAGAACTTGTGGCTGGTGACCTTTACTGCAGGGTGATTGGGTAGAAACCTGTCTTTTCCTTGGCAGCTTCTAAAATGTCAGTGTCTGAATGACCTTCTTCTGGGATCTCTCTGTTTCTCCTGAGAAGGGGTGTCTACTCTCCCATAGGGCAGAGTATGTGTGGTTTCTAGTGTGTTGGATACCAGAGTCTGGGTAGGAAAAGAAGCAGAGTGCTTGGGGTACGGACTCCCAGTAGTCTTCAGATTTTCACTGAACACTTCTGATTTAATTTCAGCCTCTCACTTCATACCCCTGCCTTTCTCTGTGCCCCATGACTCCACTTAGTGAATCTTTGAAGTCCATTTTCTCTGTTGGAGAAAGAGAGGAGAGAGAGGAGGTGTGCTCTCTGTCTATACCCACACCTTCTGAGGCATCTCATACCCTCCATTCCTGAGCCTTTAGAGGATCTGACAGTTCAACTGGCTGATCTCATCAGTACCCCTTGGGGACCTGACTTTGTTTCTTTTCCTTTGCTTGATCAGGGTTTTTTTTTTTCTTCTCCCTTCTCTCTTTATCATTCCCAAATTAGGTTGACATCACTTATATATTGTTGTTTGCTTTCTTATTTCTTTGCCCCTATGAATTAATACTTTTTAACAAATGCCTTGCTGTCATTTAAATGTGGCTTCAGGCAAGAATGAAGATAAACACGTGTTCAATTCACTACATTTTCTTATTAGGTTTAAATAAATATAAAATTTTCTTTTTCTTCTTTTTTTTGTAGCATAATTCCTAAAATAACATAATGGACTACTTCACATGGGTTTAGGAAAATATATTTAGAGACTTAGCTTGGGAATTTGTTTCTGGCTTAAAAGATAAGGTTTGTTTATACAAAAAAAATCTGTTGATTTCATTCATTAGCATATGTTCACAGACATGGCAAAGTGTAATGCTAAAAAAATTACTTAGATGCAACTCAGTTTTATAAATTACCGAGCAGGAAAGTATAAATGGCGTTATTATTCTGTCACCGCTGATGCTGTTGTGTTCCAGATCATAGTTTTTGCACAATGGGAGACATTTGAAAGTTGTTTTTCTCACTGATGGCCCAGCATAGATTGATTCAGAGATAATATACTAAGAGAAGATATGTGGTTTCAGGGCACTGGGAATGAGAACAAAATTTCTGATTAAAGCCTTTTGAATAATTCTTGCTGGAGGCACTATATCCCATTTGCTGTGAATTGTATATGTTTAAAATCAGAAATATGCCAAGGCAAACAATGAAGATAAAAAACTGACTTCCTCAAAGAAGCACTGTGCTCTCAAGCCTTTGTTGGCTCTCTTGGACTGAGACTGTCTAAAGCATTTCTAGTCAGGACATTTACTGGCATGCCGTGCCCAGGACACAGTGCCCTGTCCTTTCCCAGGACAGCAGCTGGGCAGCATTTAAAGTTTATTGCGAAGAATTCTAGAAAAGGAGGGTCATTGAGAGCTGAGTTTGAGTCACACTTCTAACCCTTTATGTGTGTGATGTCGAGCAGATGTGAGACTCTGAGAACCTCTTCGTTAGAATACCAAAAGCATCAATAGCACATATGGAATTTATGAAGGTGAAAGGAAGTCACATGAGAAAAAACAATTCTAAAGCAAGAGCACTTGAGATAGTCACACACTCAACACGTCTTGCTCATTCTCCTCCCTTTCTGTCATCAAGGTCAAGCTTGGTTCTTGCCAACATGGCCTCTATGGAGATGAAGTCTTGAATTTATGTGAATGGGGGATAATCAGGGGGAAAAGGCAATTGCCACATTCAGTACAGTTAGTCAAATAGGTTTATGCACGCTTCAGTTGGTCACAGAACAGAAGCGTCATGTTTACCTTCAAATTTCATTTACCTAGCAGAGTGTCCTAAAGTGTGGAACAGGCATTTAATAGGTGCTTGCTCAATGGGATTTGGTATGATGTTGTGATAACCCTGAACAGAAAGACACAGACAGTGCAGTAAAGTGGTTAAAATATTGCATTATCTGGTTTACGTGTGGAATCTAACACAGTCACATTCACAGAAGCTGGGAGGTGATGGTTAGAGGATACAAAGTCCCAGTTATGCATGACATAGACCAGGGTTCCCATTTTTGCTCCCTTCTTAATAGTTATGATTTGGTGATGTAAGTTATTAGAGAGAGATCTAATGCTCAGTTTCCATAAATCTAACCTCTTCAATCAGCACAAAGGACCATGGGAATGCAACATGGAAGACACAAGGCTTGGACCTTCTGTGCATGTGTCTCAGGCCAGATGAGCGGGAGGCAAGTGAGCATTTGCCTTGGTCTTAGCATTTAAGGAACCACTAACATCCTCATTGATAAAGACAACATTTGAATGCGATATTTTTAAAAGTTAAAATGCGATACAAGTCCATAATGAACAAAATATCAACATTTTTACATTTAAAAAAATCACAGTCAGTAACAGTGCCACATGGCGTCACGTTAGAGCCTAAGGCAAGAGGAGAAATTAGTCAAATGAATCCTGTCTTTATTTAAAATTTTTATCTTGGCCTGGCATGGTGGCTCATGCCTTGTAATCCCAGCACTTTGGGAAGCTGAGGCGGGAGGATTGCTTGTGCCCAGGAGTTTGAGGTTGCACCACTGTACTCTAGTTTGGGGAAGAGAGTATCTCAAAAAAGAAAAAAAAAAAGGTTTGGGCATGGTGGCTCATGCCTGTAATCCCAAATCCCAGCACTTTGGGTGGGTGAGAGGGGCAGATTGCTTAATCCCAGGAGTTCGAGACCAGACTGGGTAACATAGCCAGACTGCATTTCTACAAGAACAAACAAACAAAAAAAATCAAAAAGTTAGCTGGGCATGGTGAAATGCACCTGTAGTTCCAGCTACTTGGGATGCTAAAGTGGAAGAACTTCCTGAGCCCTGGAGGTTGAGACTGCCATGTGCTATGATCATCATGACCATGCCACTGTACTCCAGCCTGGGTGACAGAGTGAGATCCGACTAAAAAAAAAGAGAAAGATCTATCTATCTATCTATCTATCTATCTATCTATCTATCTATCTATCTGTATATATAGATACATATATAAAATTTCTTTATTATAGGTTCTCTTTTGCATGATTTGAATTTTTTAAAATACGTATTACAATACTATATATGTAAAACATCATGTTGTTCACCTTAGATATATATACAATTTTAAAAATAAGTGAATAACTAAATACAATAAAGTATGATTTATCTTGATTGCCACGATGTTTATTTTAGTGCCCTTTAAATTTTGTGCTCAAGTGGGGTCCCTCACTGGCCTCACTGGTCTATGTCCTGATTCTCTTTCTCTATCAAAATATGTATGGGTGTAGATTACTTAGTACCTATTAAGCAATATGCAAATTGCTTATTCCTTGAAAGTAGACTTTTAAAGACGTCTTTATAGCTGCCATTGATCTGAAATCTATATATTGAGTAACCACATTTTGAGTGCACAGGAGAAAAGTACTATCAAATTCAGAAACTCTGGGTGCCAACAAAATCGTTAATGTGAGTGTGCTGGTATCTTTCAAAGTAACACCAAGAGATGCATCTTTGGGTATATAAGTAAGTGGCTGACTCTGAGAGATGACTAGGGAGAGACATTTCTATTTTTAAGAATAACCACCCAACGGCTGATTGTACTTTGCTTTTAAACATACAGATGTTGAAGCCATACGCACATTCTCCTTCTTTATAGGCCGATTTTAAAAGTTGTATTCTTGGCAGAATTTTCTCCCAGCAACTCAGTCCTAATACCCATAGTGCCCTAATGACAAACTTCTTACAGGAGACTGATAAGCACGTGGATGAGAAAACCTGAATGCCCGCTGAATTAGTCTGGCAATGCTGATAACACCGCACTGTAGTCTATGAGGTCTGATAGAAAAACGGAAAAGAAAAAAAAAGAAATCTCTGCCTCAACTTTTTTTTTCTGGAAGACTTGCTTACAGGCTGTATTTTTAGTCTTGTCATAGGAAGTGGGTGTTGATCAAGATATTTTAGGAAAGGCTTAACTTTCCCTAGCTATACTATAAGCTTTTGAATGTTTCCTTATTCAAATAAATGTCCCCACATTCATAAGGGAAAAAGATCAGTTGGCTTTGCCTGGGGCTGCTATTTTACTTTATTTTGTTGTGATTAATTTTGGTGTGTAAGGAGCATCTTTTAGCTGGTGCCTTTGTGCTTCTGTAATGGTGTCTGTCCCGCACCCAGAGAGGCCAGGTAAGGAGCTCGACACTGTGCAAACACGGATGGAGAGATTGCGAGGCTCTCTAAGGGCTCAGGGTTATTACAGTAAATAGTGCTGTTAGTGTTCCAAGTGTTTGCAAGTGATTTTCTGACTTCATGCTCTAGGTAGCTGGTCAATAGATATTAGGCCTTTCCAAAATTGGTTTTGCCAAATGGTAATCCATGGTAACATTAAAATGTCTTCCCAGGAGAAGGTGCTAATTCCCTTCCATTTGGAAATCTCTTCGCTGGCCCTTGTTTTTCCACTGTTCCAATAAATATGTTTGAGGCTCTCTAAGAGAACTTAATTTTGAATACAATTTAATGGAATCCCTGGCCAAACTAAACCCTTTGCCCATAAAACCTTGTCTACATTAATGGTTTGCTCACTACCTATCTGGGCCTGATGTCATATATTTACAATCTGAAAAATTCCAACACATGAGGGTTGGTCAGTAAGACTGATTCAAGAGATGTTGACCTCCTATGATGGTATTGAAATATTGAGCCCAGAATCAGAGCGAGTAGTGATCAGTTGCCAATCATGAAGATTTAGCATGAACAGCTAAAGGAGGAACAGAGCTGTGAATAAGAAAGGCAGTTGAGGTGTGAATATTTTAGATGTCATGTTTCTCTGAGTCTGAATGCAAGTATAACTGCATAGCACATTTTCAGACATGCAAGCCTAATTGTCCAGGATGTGATCTGGTCCTCACGTAGGAATGTTCCAGACTATGTACCAGATGGTGATTTTGTTTCAATACATTTCTGCTCCTCCTCTCACCCATTGTCCAATCAGACACACCCTAACTTAAGTGTTTAGCATGTCAATGCATAATTTTCATCCTCACCCAAAGAGAAATAGTAGACAACTAACATATACCAAACACTTATTGTAAAGGTAATGGACTATGTTTTCTAAGTGTTGATTCATTTAATTCTTCAAGTAATTCTAAAAATAGATTTACATTTGTCATATGTATTATTATGCATGTTTTTACTTATAAAAGAACAATTTCAGAGGGATTAAGTAACCCACTCAAAGTCACAGAGATAGCAAATCTGGAGAGGCTTAATTGTAAACAGAGGTTGGAAATAGAGACACAAATTAAATTGATGATCTCCCCACAGTGTGACAATTAAAATGATCAGATTCGAGATACAACAGCCCTGAATTAGAAGCTCATTTGTCTTGAGTTCACTGGTAACCTTGAACAAATCTCTTAGTTCTTACTCAGCCTTTCCTCACTTACAAAAGAGGTATTTAAATGATATGACCCCTGAATTTCCTCAGGTGATAGGTCATTTCTCTAAGTTCCATGCTTGGAGATTTTATGTGGATGCCCCATGAAGACAAGTGCTGACATTGTGGCCCTCCCCCCTGGCTGGCACTACAAAATATCAAAATTTTTGCTTGCCCAGGCACACATGCACAGTTCTTACAAGAGTAGTGATTGACCTCCATGGAAAGAAGACAGCATCTCCTCTGAAAGAATTATGCTAAGGGTGCATTAGTTGACAAGAGCTTCAGTCTTTGTTCTAAGTAGTGAAATGAGTCTCTGTTATCGCAGGGGAGGAGCAGAGAGTGTAGAGAAAATGGTGCCGAGGACGCTTCCCCCTGGCGGAGATAAGAGAAAGTCAAGAAAGTGGAGGGCTATTTTATTGATAGAGGCAATTTTCATCAGTTTCAAAAGTGATGAAAGTTGCTTGTTGTTTCATCCCGTTCAACCCTTCGCGCTTTCACTTTAATGCTAAAGCTTCTTTCTGGGTCAAATACTGTTGCTAGAGAGGTCAATTATTTGATTCATCTTGACATGTGGACCAGAAATCTGCTAGTGAGAACTTTTCTCTGTCAGTCTGCCGAAGAGATGAGCATCCAAAACCCATTCTGCTTAGATATTTATAACCTGTGTTATTATGAGTTTGAGAGTCATCATCATAACAAGACGTGTTTGTTCAAGGTGTCTGGCTTATGTCGTCAAGAACAGCAAGCAATCCTTAGTCATTCTCTGGCCTAATTTTATATGAGGTATTATTAGAGATGAAATTCATGAAACACTTGTCTCAAATGACTTGTAAAAGAGCTATTATTCAATCAGGCGTCCTATAAAGAATTATTTGTTTTCTCAAAATATTACACATGGTATGAACACTCAAGACCTTGATACTCCTTGGCGAGGCATTTGATACATTTAATATTTGCTGTGCTTGATTTTCTTCCAGATGAATTCTAAGGGGAGTTGAAATAACTTAGGAATTTGGGGCATATTGTATATATTTTCTCTATTGTGGATGCAGAAGGCTACTGACCATACATAGACAAGAGAGGTTAGATTTCTACCTCTCACTCTTTCTGATAATATTTTCTTTGAAAATGTTCAGTTATTTTATTTTACTCCTAAAGCTCATTCTTTTTTCCTTCCCTTCCTCTCTCTTTCAAAGAGGTAGCTACCTTATTCCCAGATTTCCATTTATCTTGTACTCTTCTTTTTGTCTCATTACCTGAAAGAACAGAATAGTTGACCTTACCTATCTCTCCTGGGTTACCTCTCTTGCTAATAATCTCCTAGCTTCTCCTTCTCAACCTGAGTAAATCCATTCAAATCACTGCTTCAAAATTTCTCAGTGATGAAGGATCCCAAACTGGTTTTCTTCAAAGTTGACAGCTTAGGTAATTGCTATGTCAGCTTTGGCTCTAACAGCCAGCTATTATACTAGAGGAATCTCACAGAAAATCCTTGGTTTTGTTGTTATCTGAATATTGTAATTGATCACTGATGGAGAATTTTCCCAAAAATGTTTCCTCAGGTGAAAGTTGTAGAAAAAAGATGTATTTGAGGACAATGCAGTAGCCCCCTGCAGGTTCTGTGGGTACCAGAATGCTGTCAGGGACACTAACATGCAAGTAGTCTTAGTCCATTGAAAGATATTGTGGGTCTTAGTACCACTTTCTCAAACATAACTTAAGTACTCAAGAGAAAGAAAAAAATTGAATGCTCAACAAAATCACTCTTAAAATAAAGGAAACAGCCGGGCTCGGTGGCTCAGCCTGTAATCCCGCGCCTTTGGGAGACTGAGGTGAGTGGATTGCCTGAGCCCGCGGGTTCGAGATCCACCTGGGCAGCGAGACCTCATCTCTACAATAAATTTTAAAAAAATCAGCTGGGCGTGGTAGCGCATGCCTGTAGTTCTGGCTACTTGGAAGACTGAGGTGGAAGGATCGCCGGAGCCCAGCAGATCGAGGCTGCGGTGGCCGGGAGCGGCCACTGCACTCCAGTCTGGGCGGCAGAGTGAGACTCCAACTCAAAATAAATAAATAAATAAATAAATAATAAAGGAAACATATTCAAGATTTTTCAGTAAATAAGCAATACCAGTAAATACTATAAATACATATTGTAGTCATATAAGGAAGATACATAGAAAGAAGAATATAGCACTGAGTAATAGAAACAGAAGTAGGTGAGGAAGAGGGAAATGTCAGAGGAAAACTCAGTAAACTGTGACATGAATCCCCTGGTAGAAGTTGCAATGATAGTGTGCCCTACATCTAGTAATCACTTTGGTCATGAACACTCTATTAATCTATTACTTTCCTTTGAAATGTGGGAGACTTGTCTCATAGGATTGTTAAGAAGATTAAAGTAGATCATACAAGTCAATTATTTAGAGCAGTGCCTGACCCATGGTCGGTGTTGTGTTTGTTCTTTCTCTTACCATTGCTGCCACTCTAGAGTGTTTACTTCTTATGGAGATGGTTGTGTGTTTTTCTGTGTGATTTGGGCTATTCACTAATACACTAGTCAAATCCTGAAAGTCACTGTCACTTAACAGAATAAGTGGCCCCATTTTTCTTTATTCTTCTCAGCGAGCAAGGGCAACCTTGTAAGATCATGCCTGGATCTTACATTATAACCAGAATTTCTTCTGAGTTTGCTTTTTGTTTTGTTTTATTTCCTCCTCTTTTTAACATTTTTTGTGTATTTTTGAGTCTGCTTTTTAAAAATGCAAATTTACTTTTTGGACCAAGTCTGAAGAAATATATAGTGAAGACTGCAAGAATAATAAGTTATTTGGAATAATTGAGTTGGTGGGTCCCTGCACTTTTCAACAGAATTTAGAATCTGCTAAATCTAATGCCAGGCTCAGAAACTAATATGAACATGTCTGCATATCTGGAGCATGCAGTTCACAATGGGTGTTTACTTCATGTAATTTTTCCAAAATTATCAAACAGGGAGGGTTTGAGACACTATATAAATATCACACATGGCTTGAGACACTATATAAATATCACACATGGATTCATTATGGCATTGTAAAGTTGCTCACACAGATCTTTGCATCCAATACAATCCTTATTCTTTTGCCCTTCTTATTTTTTTGTCGTGGATCCTTATTGTACCATATTAAAACAACATACATAGGTAAGGCGGTTGCATTGAGAAGGTGCTCACTAAATGTTAATTCTCCACCCCCTCTTTTTCTCTGAGAAATTATCAGAAAAAAAATTTTATTTCTGATGTTCAGAAATAGCTATTGTGTAAACTCAGTGTGCAGAAGTCACTAATTATGATAGATATTTGTATTGCCTTTTTGTTATATTCACAGTGTAGTAAAATAAATATTATGCTTTAGGCCATACAATTTAGAAAAAGGCAACAATCAACCCTCTTTACTGGTTTGTTCATCACATTTTTAAAAAGCAGAAGAAAAGTCCATATATTATTTCTCCTCATGGAATATTTAGTCATGTTTCAGGACACAAATCTTTGACCCATTTGGGGCTTATGCTCACTGAGTTGGAAATCAATTTGACTTGAATAATCTGCACAATTTTTTTTCCCAGAGTACACTGCATTTGGAAGTTTTCTATCCTGCAATGCCAGTGGTGTTTAATGACACTGATGTTTGTGGCTTTGTCACTAGATCTGAGAAGGTCATGTTTTCAGGTAGCAAATCCCTGGGCAGTTGTCTATGTCCTGGACATGACTGTGGGTTAATTTTTGCCTTTTCCAGCCTAAAAACTGTATACCTGTATTCACATCAGCCAACAGATCACCAATTCCTGAGGGCTGCTTGGAAGAATATCTCCACTTCCAACCTGGTTCTTAGTAGGGAAACAGTTCTGTCTACCGAAACAGTCTAGGTTTGTTGTCTTTAGAAAAGCAGGGATATTAATAGGATCTGGTCCTCATATAGTAATGTTCCAGACTATGTGCCAGACGATGATTTTGTTTCATTAAAATAGTCTTTTCATCACAATATTTTTCCTTGAGTTTGCTGGATGTTTATAAAACACTTAGCCACAAGTGGCTTATTGACTTTGGTAAAACTGACTCACCACGTGGTCATTTGGAGAATTTGGATTTGGATTTTTAAAATTATTTTTAATTAACTTCCAAAATACACGCAGTCCTCTTTTTGTGTGTTGAAAAATCAGAGATGATATAAAGATGTGTGATGTGATGTGTCTGCCTCATTGGCGATATTGGTGTACATATATATTTTACTTTGATTGTAGATTTTGTTTTTTCACGAGCCATGCCCTGAATCTGAATTGTTTCTCTGCATCTTTCGAGAGCTGTCAGTGAGAGCTCACCTGATTGACTACGGAGTGCTTCGATGTTTAGATTACCCCTGTGAGATGAATAGGAAATGGAAGTCTTGTCTTATTTCTGACCTCAGCCATTGCCACCGTTAGCTCAGGCTTTTTGTGTCCTTGTGGGTAGGGAAAAAAATGAAGTAGTTTGGGAGGAGCTTTGAAGACAGATAGCTAGGTATGTTGTGGAAGGAAATAAGAGTGTATTTGTGATGAGGAATGTTTCCTTAACAACAGATAGATAAAAAAGGCTTTCAGTGGGAGACACATCTCAGAAGTCATACACAAGAGCCTGAACGAGTTGAGCATCACCACTCCTAAACGAGGGACCCTAACTGGTTTTCTTTCTAACTGAGGAGTTTTAAAATTTTTGCATTGAGTGTGTAAGTTATAAGTTGCTACAACTTCTAAGGATATTATATTTGTTTGCTGTTGCTGTTTAGCAAACCATCCCAGAACCCATTGACTTAAAACCACAATGACTAGTTATCTTTATCAATGGGGACATGCGTAATCTCTGGGCTTCCTTTGATCTGGGCTTGGCTCAGCTGGATGAGTTTGCTTCAGCTGGGCAGTTCTGCTTCTCACGGTAGGTTTGCAGCCAGCTGGGCTGTCTCTGTCCCAGTGGCTCTTATTCTCCTGGGACTGGCAGGCTTGCCAGAATAGGTTTTTCTCATAATGGCACCAGAGACAGATATCTAGGGTAAAATATGGCAAGTCAAGTACAATATAAGGCAGGGGTTGATTTGTAATTGTGCCCGTTAGGAGAAGGAACTACAGAGTTTTATGGCAAAGGGCATGGATATGAGGCAAGGTGAAAAATTGGGGCCGATGATACCACTGCCAATGAGATGATCAGTGTGAGCAACTTTACAATGTCATAATGAATCCAAGTGTGGTGTTCGTGTAGGTATTCAGAAGATTCCTGTCTCCCTATTTGATTATGTAGAAAGCCTTTCTTCCCAGTACACTGTTTGAGAACACTTTCAACTCAGATCTTAATTCAAATCTGTCAACTTCCATGGTCCTGGGATAAATCAGAAAAGGCTGTTTTGGCCACCTCCTCTCACCATCCTGCCCCTACCTGGTTTAAGAGAAGAGGCACTTAGGGAGAATATGAAAGGCTCTTATGCAAAATTGTGCAAATATTTATTTTTTTTAAAAAGTAAATGCAGGCTGATGTGATGAAAATGAGTTCCTGACATAGATCAAAAAGGGGCTTGAGTCAGAGTGGATTTATCAGGATGCAAATATTTTAAACAAAACAGAACTTTGCAATTGCATACAGAGCTATTCCCTCAAAGCCTACTGGGGACATTTTCTAGTTTACATAATGTAATTAAATTCAAGCCTGATGAATTCAAATTTATCCCAAAGACATTATTGGCAACATGATCCCAAGTGGGGAAAAGGCTGAGGAAGTAGTGTGTTTGGGGGCCAAGAGAGAATTAGAAAATCATATCTAAAGCTCGCAGCAATTGTTTGCAAGGATTCCTCTGCAGCCCTATTCAGCAGCTATGGGTAGGGAACTGGGAGTCTTTCTGAAACCAGACTTCACTGTAAAACCCAACTGCATCTTTGGAAAGAGGAAAAAAACTCCAGTTTCTGCTCAAAGGGGCATCAAATGTGCCTTTCTCATGGGGTTCTAATTGCTGTAAGGGATAATGTTTCTTTTTTGCTTTGTGTAATTATGATTTGTAAACACCACTTCTATATATTCCTAGTTTAGCTTTATTTTCCCTTTTATGCTAATTACAGATGCTCCATTTCGAAATCATATTCCCAGAAGCTCAAATAAAGTTTACTATTTCAGTTACCTCTAAATTACATTAAAGTCCTTGGGTATGGTCAACATGAAACATCAGTGGAAAATTGAGTAGGAGAAATGAAGAGAAACTCACACATTCAAAATATTTCTTTGACAGAAAGTCTTAGCTTATTGTAATAAAAAAAAAAATGCAATATGCCAGTTGAACACACCACCACACCCACAGATACCTTTCCTGTTTCAAAGAATATTAAATACCGGCGACGGTGGAGAGAAAATGGTCACTTGCACACAGTGGGAGTGTGATGTGATTGTAAATTGGCACAATCTATTAGCGATTTAATAGTATACACCAAAATTCTTTGCAGTAATTTTACCCTATGGCCCAGTAATTACATTTCAAGGCTTTATCCAAGGAAACCATGAGTAATGAGCACAAATGTTAGCGGAAGAGGGTGGCCATTGCCATTCTATTTTTAATCACAAAAATTTGGAAATCAGCTGCATGTCCAAAATAAAAGAATGTTTAAATAAATATGGCACACTCATAACAGAGGATATTGTTCAACAATTAATATTATATTTTGTAGGCTTGTAATGACACAGGAAAGATGTTGATCATATAATATTAAACAAAATTTTAGAATAAAAAGAAATGTTATAAAATAAATATGTAAACAATATGCATCATAATGTATTAAATGATACAGCTGGCTTTCTGAAAGAAAATCCTATTAATATTATTTGTGTATGGAATTATGAGTACTTATTTTATTTACATTATTTTTTATATTTTTCAAGCATTTTAACAAAAGCATGTCTTAATTTTATAAGTAAAGTGTTACTTTTAAAAATGAGCCATAGAAAGGTATAATATTTATATCTTAGATAATCAAAAAAACACTAAAAGTGTGTGTGTATATATATATATTCTTTTTTTTTTTTTTTTTTTTTTGAGTTGGACACTCACTCTCTCACCCAGGCTAGCGTGCAGGGGCACACTCACAGCCACTCCAGCATCGACCTGCTGGGCTCTGGCGATCCTTTAACCTCAGCCTTTCAAGTAGCCAGGACTACAGGCAAACACTATCACGCCCTGCTAATTTTTGATTTATCGTAGAGACAGTTCTCGCCAAGTTGCCCGGTCTGGGGCTCAGGCAATTCACTCGCCTCGGCCTCCCAAAGTGCTGGGATTACAGGCTGAACCACCAAGCCCAGCCAAACGTATGCTTAAATCAATAAAAAATATTAATCATTCCCTGTCACTGATGATTGCATATATTTTTTTTATTGCAATAGCTTTGGGGGATGCAAATAGTTTTTGGTCTGGGTTTTAAGAGTATTCACCACCCCCACCTGTGCATATTGTACTCAAAAGGTGATTTTTTTTATGCCTCCACCCCTTCCCCCATCCCCCTTCTGAATCTCCAGTGTCTATTATGCCATTCCCTATGTCTCTGCATGTCCTTAGTTTAGCTCCCACTTACACGTGAGAACAAGTGGTGTTTGATTTCCTGTTCCCAAGTTCGTTCGCTTAGGATGATGTTCTCCAATTCCATCCAAGTTGCTGCAATAGACATTATGTCATTATTTTTGACAGCTGAATACTATTCCATAGTGTGTATACACGCCACATTTTCATTATTCACTGATCAGCTGGTGAGCATTTAGACTGATTTCACACCTTTGCAACTGTGAATCGCGCTGCAGTGAACATGTGGCTGCAACCTCTGTTCTTTTGGGTAGATACCTAGTAGTGGGATTGCTGGATCAAATGGTAGATCTGCTTTTAGTTCTTTGAGTAATCTCCACAGCGCTTTCCCATAAAGGTTGTACTAATTTGCACTCACATCAACAGTGTAAAAGGGTTCCCTTTTCTCTTCCTCATCTGTGCCAACATCTATTGTTTTTTTTAAGAATGGACGTTCTGATTGATGTAAAGTGGTATTTCAGTGTGGTTTTAATTTGCATTTTCCTGATGCCTAGTGATGTTAAGCATTTTTGAATGTATTTGTTGACTATCCGTATATCTTTTTTTGACAGATGTCTGTTCATGTCGTTTGCCTACTTTTTAATGGGTTTGTTTGTTTGTTTTCTTGCTGATTTGCTTGAGTTATTTGTATATTCAGGATTAGTCCTGTGTCAGATGCATAGTTTGTGAATATCTTCTCCCATTCTGTAAGTTGCCTATTTGCTCTTTTGATTATTTATTCATTTATTTGTAGATGCTTTTTCGTTTAAGTTCCACTTGTTTATTTTAGTTTTTCTGAATTTGCTTTTGGGGGTTTTAGCCATAAATTCCTTGCCTAGACAGATGTCCAGAAGGGTTTTTTCCTAGGTTTCCTTCTAGGACTTTTATAGTTTCAGGTCTGACATTTAAGTATTTTATTTTTTTTATTATTACTCTTATTATTAATTTATTTTAAAGATGTGAAGTACAAACAGAATTAGGCATACAGTGGGACATTTGACTCTTCAATCCATCTTGAGTTAATTTTTGTATATGGGGAGAGATAGGGATAAAGTTTCATTTTTCTGCATGTAGCTATTTTTCCCAGCACTATTTGTTGAATAAGGTGTTCTTTCCCAGTGTGTGTTTTTGTCTGCTTTGTCAAAGATCAGTTGGTTGTAGGTATTTGGGTTTATTTCTGGATTTTCTATTCTGTTCCATTGGTCCATGTGTCTGCTCTTGTGCCAGTACCATGCTGTTTCAGTTACTACAATCTTGTATTATAATTTGAAGTCAGTTAATGTGATGCCTCCAACTTTGCTCTTTTTGCTCAGGATTGTTTTGACTATTCTGGCTGCTTTTGGGTTCTATATGAATTTTAGGATTTTTTTTTTTCTAACACTGTGAAAATTGACAGTAGTATTTTGATAGGGATTGTGTTGAATCTGTAGATTACTTTGGGTAATATGGTCATTTTTAACAATGTTGATTCTTCCAATTCATGAGCACGGGATGTTTCTTCATTTGTTTGTGTCCTCTATAATTTCTTTAATCAGAATATTGCAGTTTTTCTTGTAGAGATCTTTCACCTCTTTGGTTAAGTATATCCCTAGGTATTTTAACTTTTTGATTGCTATTGTAAAGGGAATTGAGTTTTTGATTTGATTCTCAGCTTGGTTGCAACTGGTGTATAACAGTGCTACTGATTTATGTGTGTTGATTTTGTATCCTGAAACATTAATGAATTCATTGATCACATCCAGAAGTCTTTTGGAGAGGTCTTTACAATTCTCTAGGTATATGATCATATCATCAGCATACATTCATAGTGCATACATTTTAGTGTAAAATTTAATTTGGGGGGATGCAAAAACAGCAAACATTCATGGAGGAGGAAATAATTTGCAAACAACCAAAATAATCATGATAAAATTATGGAAGACTTGGAAATTAGATACGGTGTAAGGTCCCGGTTGCTGAAGGAGACAGACAGAAGGAGTTTGACTTTAGATAGATACAAGTAGATTCACTGAGAGTTTTGACTATGATTGGATAACAGAGCAACAAAAGCAGTGCTTTTCAAGTCCTCCTTTATGCCCCTCTTCCCTTTTGTAGCCAGCAAAAGCTGGTCTTCACTTACCCTGACTTTGAAATGACCTTGAGTGGCAGGTGATGCAGGTGCCAAGAATGAAATTCCGGGCTGATTTAGGAAACAGGTGCCAAACCTTCATGCAAATATTTTGCAACCGTATGTTAAAGAGTTAATGGAAAAGGAAATACGAGTGACACCAAAGCAAAAGATTTTCAAAACCTACCCTTCACTCAAATAAATTTACTTGACTTTCCACGAGGACTTGACTTTTTTTTTTTTTTTTTTTAGTTGGAGTCTCACTTTTGTCACCCAGGCTGGAGTGTAGTGGCACACTCATGGCAGCCACAACCTCCACCTGCTGGACTCAGGCGATCCTTCTGCCTCAGCCTTCCAAGTAGCTGGAACTACAGGCACATGACACCCGGTTAATTTTTTGATTTATTGTAGAGATGAGGTCTCACTGAGTTGCCCAGGCTGGTCTCGAACCCCTGGACTCAGGCAATCTTCTCGCCTTGGCCTCCCAAAGTGCTGGGATTACAGGTGTGAGCCACCATGACCAGCTAATATTTTGATTTATTGTAGAGATAAGGTCTTGCTAAGTTTCCCAGGCTAGTCTCGAACCCCGACTCTTTCCTGAGTCCTGCAGTTTCTTGAATGCTCTGCCAGTCCCATGGCGTGAAAACTGTGTTCTTGTACACGTAGGGAGTTGGTGTCTGATATTGTACCACAAATTTTGACCAAAGAGTCTTCATGCTATATTAAGCTTCATCATATACAAATTTAACTTCTGCAGTTTTAGCATCTTCTGCATTCTGAGTTAATCCTCTAAGAATCTGTCTTTTTTTTTTAATAGTTTCTCAAACTATCCTTGAGAAAATCAACAAGTGGTGGAATGGTTTAACCAAATTGATCCCCCCGTTTTTATTTATTTATTTATTTATTTTGAGTTGGAGTCTCACTCTGTCACCTAGACTGGAGTGCAGTGGCTGCTCCCGGCCACCGCAGCCTCGACCTGCTGGGCTCCGGCGATCCTTCCGCCTCAGCCTTCCAAGTAGCCGGAATTACAGGCATATGCTACCATGCCTGGCTGATTTTTTTCATTTATTGTAGAGATGAGGTCCCATTGCCCAGGTGGGTCTCGAACCCGCAGGCTCAGGCAATCCACTCACCTCAGCCTCCCAAAGGCACGGGATTACAGACTGAGCCACCGAGCCCAGCATCCCCCCGTTTTTTAAGCCTTTGGATTGACGGTTTACAAAAAGATGACAGTTTTTGGAAGTTACATCTCCAGTCTTGATCCAGTTATATAAACATTCCCCATCACGGATATCTTTGGCCACGGGACTCATGTCTGCCCTCCAACACCAGTGCCTGGTCATGACAGACTCTGTCACTCTGGGAGGCCCTGCATGGGCCTGGAGGGCCTGATTGTCACGGTGTAGACCAGTCATGATACGCACTTTAAGAAAGTTTTTATGAAGTTCTATTTGTCTAGCTTTTCTTTCATTCACTATGCCTTTGGTGTGATATTCAAACAATCACTGCCAAATCTAATGTGAAAATGTTGGCCTATATTTTCTTCTAGAAGGTTTTTAGTTTAAGTCATACATTTAAGCCTATAATCCATTTGAGCTAATTATTGTATATGGTGTTAGTGAGAGTCCAACAACATTCTTTTGAATGTAGATGTTTAGTTTTCCCAGCACCTTTTGTTGAAGAGACCATCCTTTCTCCTTTGAATTATCTTGGCACCCTTGTCAAAAATAATTTGACTGTATAAGTGAGGGTTTATTTCTGGGCTTTCTATTCGATTCCATTGAGTTATATATCTCTATGCCAATACCACAATATTTTGAATACTGTAGCTTTGTAGTAAGCTTTGAAATCAGGAATTGTGAGTCTCCCACCTTTGTTATTATTTGTTAAGATTGCTTTTGCTGTGTGGAGTAGCTTGAGATTCCATATGAATTTTAGGATGGGCTTTTCAATTTGTACAAAAAATGTCATCGGAATTGGGATAAAGATTGAGTTGACTCTATAGATCACTTTTTGGGCAGTCGTGACATCTTAACAATATTAAGATTTCCAGCCTGTCAACATATGTGTTTTAATTTATTTATGTCTTTATTTTGTTCAGCAAGGTTTTGTATTTCTAATTATACAAGTCTTATATCTCTTTGGTTTATTCCCAAGTATCTTATTCTTTTTGATGTTATTGTAAAAATACATTGTTTTTATAATTTCCTTTTCAGATTATTCATTGTTAATATTATAAATGCAACTGATTTTTGTGTGTGTTGACTTTTTATCCTGCTATTTTGCTAAATTCATTTATTAGTTCTAACAATGTTTTGGTGGGATCTTTAGGGTTATCTACATATAATGTTATATCATTTTATACCTAATTCTGCATAGTATCCCACATCTTTAAAAATAAAAAACAAAAATGAAGAATTCAGACCATTTTTACTAATATTTCTCTAGTTTAAATGTAAAATAAATACATGTTAATCCAATTAATGTTAATTAGAACTCTAGCTACCACTGTAACTTTTATAATTACTGAAAAATGATTGTTGAGGAAACAAAACACAGCTTTCTACTAATATAATTGTTTAAATTTTTAAATTTTGTCATCTATCAATGAAAAAATGTTTAAATGGAATAAAATATTTATGCTCAAAAAAAGATTATATCATTTGCAAACAAAGATAACTTTCATTTTTTCTATTCCATTTGGATAGCTTTTTTTTGTTGACTGGCTATAGCTTTCAACGTTATGTTGAATAGAAGTGGTAAAAATGGGCATCTTTGCCTTTTTCCTGATCTCAGTATTACAGCTTTCAGTCTTTCGCAATTGAGCTTGATATTCACTGTGGGTTTTCAAATATGGCTTTTGTTATGCTGGGGTGCTTTTCTTTTATTTCTAGTTTCTTCAGTGCTTTTATCATGAAAGATTTTGAATTTTTCTCAAGTATTCTTTATGCATGAATTAAGGTGATTGTGTGTGTGTGTGTGTTTCTTCATTCTCTTAGTGTAGTGCATTACATTACATGAATTGATTTTCACGTGTTGAAACACCCTTGCATTCCACTAATAAATCCCATGCAGTCATGGCATATAAATCCCACTTGGTCACAGGGTATAATTCTTTTAATGCGTTACTGAATTTGGTTTGAAAAACTTTATATCAATTCATAAGGAATACTGGTCTGTAGTTTCTTTCCTTGCAGTGTTTTTTGTCTGGCTTATACTTTTAGGAATTTGTCCATTTCATCTTGGCTATCCATTTTTTTGTTTACAATTACTCATGGCAGTCTTATAATTTTTAAAATTTATTTCAAATGAGTAGTAATTTCTCTACTTTCATTTCTGATTTTAATAATTTGAATCTTTGCTCTTTTTCTCTTAGTCCATCTAGCCAAACATTTGACAATTTTGTTAATCTTTCCAAATAAACAAATTTAGCTTCAATGTTTTTTCTATTCTGTATTTCATATAACTTGGAACTAGTTTTTTATCATTTCATTCCTTCCGCTTGCTTTGGGTTACTTTGTTTTTCTTTGTCTAGTTCTTTACATTGGAAAGTTGAGTTGTTGACTTGAGACCTGTCTTGGTTTTTAAAATAAGCATTAATAGTTATCAACTTCCCATTTAGTGCAGCTTTTGCTGACTACTGTATGTTTTGGTATGTTGTATTTTCATTTTCATTTGTCTGTAAGTATTTTCTACTTTCCTTCATGGTTTCTTCTTGGATTCATTGGTTGCCTAATAATGTGCTTATTTTCACAAATTTGTTAATTTTCCAATTTTATTTCCATTATTGATTTTTAACTTTATTACGTTGTATTCAGAAAAGATACTTTGTATAAAATCTATCTTTTAAAATATATTGAGACTTAATTTGTGGCCGAAAATGTGATGTATCTTGGAAAATGTTCCATGTGCCCTTGGGAGAAATGCATATGCTGTTATTGTTGGTTAGAGTGTTCTGTATATGTCTGTTAGATCTAGTTGACTTATCGTATAGCTTAAGCCCTCAATTTTTTATTAATATTCTGTTTGGCTGTTCTATTCATTTGGAGAGTGGGTATATTAAAGTTTTCATCTATACAATAGAACTGTCTATTTCTTCCTTCATTTCTGTCAGATTTTAAAAAATATATTTTGAGGGTCTGTCATTAGGTGCATAAATGTTTGTAATTGTTCTATCTTCTTGCTGTTATATCTTCCTTTTAATATATAACATTCACTCCTTTTTTGGGGATACTATTTGAGTGAAATATCTTTTCTATTATTACTCTTTCATCCTGTGTCTTTGACTCTAAAGTGAGTTTCCTGTAGGCAGTATATAGTTGGAACATGCATTTTTATCCATTATGCTAATGTCTGTCTTTTAAAAAACATAGTTTATTTCATTAAAATTTATGGAAATTACTGATAAAAATTATTTCTGTAATTTTGCTGTTTATTTTCTATATGTCTTATAGCTGTTTCGCCTCTCATTTTCTGCATTACTATCATTTTTGCATCTAGTTGATTATTTTTGTAGTAAAATGTTTAAATTTCTTTCTTATTTCATTTTGTGTATATTCTATAGCTATTGTCTTTGTGGTTACCATGGACATGATATTAAACATCCTAAACTTATAACATGCTAATTTTATTTTATACCAATTTAACTTCAATAACATATAAAAATTCTGCTCCTTTAAAGCTCTGTCCCCCTCCTTTTTGGTTGTTGATGTCACAAAAATATATCCTTATACATTCTGTGCCCTAAAACAAAAACTAATAATTTTAAAAAATGCATTAATCTAACCGGGCTCAGTGGCTCAGCCTGTAATCCTGCACCTTTGGGAGGCTGAGGTGAGTGGATTGCCTGAGCCCGGGGGTTCGAGACCCGCCTGGGCAGCGAGACCTCATCTCTACAATAAATCAAAAAATCAACTGGGCGTGGTAGCGCATGCCTGTAATTCCGGCTACTTGGAAG
>NW_007233156.1:115581-135971 GCF_000164805.1 Carlito syrichta | reverse complement strand
GCAGCCACTGCACTCCAGTCTGGGTGACAGAGTGAGACTCCAACTCAAAAAAAAAATGCATTAATCTCTTAAATTATGTAGAAAATAGAATGTAGAAGTACAAGCCTAAGTTAAAATTATATTGGGTGACAGAGTGAGACTCCAACTCAAAAAAAAAAAACAATGTATTGGCCTCTTAAGTTATGTAGAAAACAAAAAGTAGCATGACAAAACATTATTACAGCTTTTATAATTGACCGTATGTTTACCTTTATTAAGATCTTTATTTGTTCACCTGGCTTCAAATTACTGTCTACTGTTCTTTCATTTCACCTTGCAGAACTCCCTTGATCATTCTTTGCAGGGAAGGTCTAATGGTAATCAACTCCCTCAGCTTTTATTTAACTGTGATGTCTTAATTTGGCTCTTACTTTTGAAGGGTGGTTTTGTTGGATATAAGATTCTTGGTTGACAGTTCCCCCTCCCCCCTTATCACGTTGAATATATCTGCCCACTGCATTCTGGTCTCAAAGCTTCTGATCTGATCATCAGAAATCTGCTGATGATCTTATGGAGGATTCTTTTTGTGTGATGAGTCTCTTCTCTGTTGCTGCTTTCAAGATTTGCTCTTTGTCTTTAGAAAGTTTAATAAATGTGGTTGTAATGTGTCTCAATGTGGATCCTTTTGAGTTTATCTTACTTGGAGTTTATTAAACTTTTTTGATGTTTCTATTTGTGTTTTTCATCAAACAGGGTATTTTTCGGGCATTTTTTTCAAATATTTAATATGTCTTTCTCTTCTTCTTTTGAGACTTCCACAGTAGGTCTGTTGGTCTGCTTGATGATGTTCCATATGTTTCTTAGGCTCTGTTCACTTGTTTTCAATCTTTTTTTCTCTTCCTAAGATGCAAAAATTTTCATGGTACTCTCTTCAAGTTCACTGCTTCTTTCTCCTGTCTGCTTAAATCTGCCTTTGAATCCCTCTAATAATTTTTTTAAAATTATGGTTATTGTACTTCTCAGCTCCAGAATTTCTTTTGGTTTTCTTCTTAGGATTTCTATGTATTTCTATTTTATTCACACATTGTTTTCTTTGTTTGTTTTTCCCAAATCCTTCTTCAATTCTTTGGGCATCTTTGAGGCAATTGTTTTAAAGTCTAGTAGAGCTGTCACCACGTCTTTTTTAGGAAGAGTTGCTGTTGACTTATTTTTTCCTTTAAATGTCCCATACATTTCTGCTTCTTTTTATGTTTTTTGTTTTGTGTGTGTGTGTATGTTCTTTTTTTTTCTTTCTTTCTTTCTTTTTTGCCAAAAAGTAGACATTTTAATCTCATACAGTGGTGACTCAGGAAACTCAACTCTTCCCCTCCTCTAGAATTTGCTGGGGTTTTTTTCTTTGTTGTTTTTGTTTTGTTTTTGATTGCTGCAAGCTGTGTCTGTGCCACAAATCAACCTGAGGTGTAAACTTAAGGTTTCTTCAGGTGTTTTTTTCTCCCGAGCCTGTGTCTTTCTTGGGACATGCACAGTCACTTTAGCATTTATACAGTTGTTTTTGAGTGTCCAGGTCTTCAGTGTCTGGCTGCCAAATGGAGAAAATTTGAAAATAAAGAGAAAGGAGAAAGAGCACCAGTTCCTTAAATTCCCTGAGATTCACTTCAGTTGAGGTGGGTGGGTTTGCAATAACAGGGAAGGTGCAAAACATAGATCACTCACCTTTGTCTGCACCTCTGTAATCAGAAGCAAAAAAATATGATTAAAGCACAGATTCCCGATATTTAGAGGACAAGGTCCTTCTCATCTACCCTGGCTCCTGCAAACCATGTGCAAGCTATCCAGGTGCAGGTGTACAGCTTCCTGCAATGGAATTAGGGGTATGGGATGGGAAACTGCTACTCTGCTAAGAGCTACAATTGAACAAAACTAACTGAACTTCACTACCCAAGCCTTGCCCTGGAGTTTCGAGCCTTCAATAGACTCCAGAGTTTCAAAATAATTATATAAGTCAGATTTTGCCAGGATAATTACTGTTAGTTGGGGAAACTGATTCCTGCTGCTTCCTACTTTGCCACTTTTCAGACTCTTTAGTAGTAAATGTCTTTCTTGTGTTAATATAATTATTTTAAATATATAGGAGCTAATATTATGCTGTTAAGGCATGATTAATAATAATGATGACAGTAGCCATTTATTAGGCACCTGTAATGGCCAACTGTTCAAAACCACAAAACAAGTAGGGATTATCATCCCTGTTTTACAGATGAGAAGATGGAATCTCAAAAGGTTAAATAACTTCCATAGAGTCACACAGCTGCTGAGTGCAATGCTTGGATTCTGTCCTGGGTCAGTATTACTTCAGACCCATGATCTTTCTGTCTTTTTTTTTTTTTTTTGAAAACAGGATTTATTGAGAGGACAGAAGAGCTCCCACAGTGGGTTGTCCCAAACCAGGCTCTTTCTATGACATCATTCTACGTTGTAGCAAGTCCAAAGGACCCATTGTTCCACTTTTATAACAATTTTGGGTCAAGTTTGTTAGACATATAAGTTTCATTTTGAATTTTTCATCTCTGATCACATTTCATAACTAACTTCAATCTTCAATCTTGCATTTACCCAATCCAATTCTATTTACCACTGAACAGTAAAATCAGGTTTAGGAAGTAGTGTCATAGGACTTTTATGATTAAATAATAATAGATAATTGCCTCAAACTTGGTGATATCTGTCTAATACCTGTCCACACGAGTGGGCTGCTAAATCTTACTGACATAGACATTAAGAACGTAAGACATGGGTTTTGCAGAAAACCTCCCTCTGGCTTAGATAAACCCTCAGATTAAATCTTTGCTCTGTTGCTATGTGTCCCAAGAAGAAACAACTGTGTAATGAATGCTTATGTTTTTTTAAGTGGTATTAGAAAAAGGACAAAGTCTTAGATATGAACAATGACATACCAGTCAGAGGAAAAGAACTTTTCTGTCCTAGGACAATAAATTGTTTTAGTATAAATGAAGCAACATCACAAAACAAATCCTGAGAGCAAAATCCATTTCAAAACAATTATTTTCCATCTTTTCCAGAGATTTATCAGAGAAAATATACAGATAGTCACATGGTCAATGATAACTTCTCCTTCTCTTACATACGTTCATTCGTACATACATACAAACATACATTCATTTACTCATCTAACAAACTTCTATTGAGAGCACATTATATACCAGCTGGTATTGCATGTACCAAGAGCCCATACAAGGAAGAATCCCTAAAAAATAGAATTATTTTTTGGAGGGCAGACCTCTTGTAGTACAGTTTTCTCCCATTAGGTAAGTATTCTAGGAACACATCAGCATCAGTGTACCAGCTAGCATTGTTGTGGGAGTCTGTGTTCAGCTTCAGTAAAAAAATTTTTTTTAGAGATTCTTTCAATGCGTTTGCCCATTTCATGATAGCAGATTTTCAAGTGCACCTGCCCACATGGCACTGAGTGTTCTGTTTTTTGACCAATAATGGCATGACCTTGGTACCACACTCTCCCTTTTCACTCTATCTCTCCCCGAATGTCTTTTCTGTTGTTGTTTCCATGGATGAAAGTCCTCAAAAGGAAACATTTTGCCGATGTGGAAGAGGTGAAACAAAAAGCAGTAGAAGCACTAAAAGGCATCAAAACTGATGAATTCAAAACTGTTTTGAGCAGTAGAAAGGGTGTGTTGATAGGTGTATTGCATCAAATTCAGAATACTTTGAAGGTGACTGAAGTTTAAACGTGTAAGAATAGACAACTTTTTATAAATAAATTTTTGGGGGGGTCCCTTCTTGTATATGAATAAGACAAATATAGAGACAAAAAAGAAAGAAAAAGAAAACCTCTGTCCTCAGGAAATGCATAGATCAGTGAAGGAGAAGAAGACAGATGAAAAGATGCACCACACACTGTACTCAGTGTTTCAAGAGAATTGTCTTTAGGTTGAAATAGATGAAGAAATTTGCAAGCTCTTAATGCTTCCTTGGGGAAAGTACTTAAAGAAATATTTCTTTCCATTTTCATTCTCTGTGGTAAACTTGCCTGGCATGGGCAAACCTACTAATTGCAACTTGATTCTGTCTCTTGAAATAGAAAAAGGAAATAGAAGATAGTGAGAAAAAAGTGTAGTATTTCAGTTTAAGTACATATTAATTGTTAACTTCCTGTTTTGTATTTTTAATTTTAATACATCACTCTTTTTTTTTCTTAACATTTTATTCTGGTTATAAAATGGGTCATGAATCTATCCTCAAGAAGGTCCTTAGTCTTTGCCCATAATCGGAATGCAGGCATAATTCTCATAACATGAATGACCCTGGGGATTTTTTATTTTACTGCATTCATCTGCCTCCATATCTCAGTAAGGAATCCCCTTCTAATAACCATTATTACACACAAGGCCAGAAATGAGAGACATATTTTTATAATTCCCGCATGCTTGGAATGTACTTATGTGAATAATTGCAGCAAATTGTAGCAATGTAAAAATCAGAATATTTCTTTGAATTTCTGGCTGCAATTTGTGATAAGGACTATTTCCTTTGGATATACTATGGATATTCATGGGAATGTAAAATACTATATGCGTCCTGGTGCTTTAACCCATTATTATAAAGAAAATCTACTACTTTTTTTAATCAATTTCAATGATTTTATTTTAAAATTGTGGGGTACAATTCAGGATTAGGTATACAAATATTCATTGTGCAGGTTCCCTTGCTGATGAAGTGTGTCTCCCCCCCCCCGCAGTTTCCAGCTACTGTCAATCCTTTTCCTATAGTATTACAGTAGATATTCAGGGTTCACTTATAAGTGAGAACATGTGATACTCAGACCTTTATTCCTGTGAAAGATCACTCAGTATTATAAATTCAAATCCATCCAGGTTGCTGCGAGGTTCATGATTTTGTTCTCTTTTGTGACTGCATGATATTCCATTGTGTATATGTACCACATTTTTTTATCCAGTCCTCTTTTGATGGACAGCAAGGCTGGTTCCATGTTCTTACTATTGTGAACAGTGCTGCGATAAACATACGTGTGCAGGTATGAAAGTCTACTTCTTTTATTACTAAAATGCTTCAAAAGAAAGGTCATATTTGTCTTTTATCCAAATATTGTTGGCTAACATTTCATATACCCACATCACAATAGGTAATCATTTCTCTCCCTCCTCTCTCAGTCTTCATTCTCCTCCTTCTCTCCTGACTGTCCTTCTCCAATTCTCCTTTTGTTCACCATGCATCCACCGATGCACCCACACATCTGCATGTCAGGTATATATTGTTCATTGCACCACCATTAATTGCACTTACCAGACCCTGGAGATATAGTGGTGAATTCACCCTGGCTCCACCTGCAAGAATCTTAAAGTCTAGCGAAGAGACTGGCGAGTGTGCAGGTGATGATAACAGCTTGTATTACTGGTAAGAAGGGTGTGTTAAGGAAGCATGTAAAAGGATTATCTGCAACATCATGACATGCTGTGGAAGAAATCACGTTTAAGCTTGGGAATGAAGAATGAGTTAAGTTTGTCAGATACAAGTGGGAATCGAACTGAACAGAGAAATGTTCATTGTAGGATGATTATACAAACCTAAAAAACATGCATAGCTTCAGTCTGTTTAAAGGTGGCTATCTCACATTGTCTTTGTATTTCTCTAAGAACTGTGATTTCTGTAAGTCACTCAGCTGATGGTATTTGCCACCAAATTCTGTTTCAATTTAGGTTTAGACAAAACCTAGGGTGTGCACGTGTGTGTGTGTGTGTGTGTGTGTGTGTGTGTGTGTGTGTGTATGAGAAGGAGTGTTTGTACACACGTTATTTAGCCACTTTTCATGAACAAAAAAAAGAGATTAGACTTGAAGAGATCTTATATTTGATGGCTACATTAAATATGGTCCATGAGTCCACAACTTGACACAAGTATTGGATTAGGTGAGATTTATAGTAATAGAACCTTATCTGGCTGTCCTCTTTACCCATAACCACAAATCCTTTCAAGTACATTGGTTCAACTATAAACAATTTTTCCAGTAAATACAATTTTAACTGTGTTCTTGACTTCAATAATCTTCACTACCTTATTTCCCCTTCTAACTCATTATATCCCCTCATCTCTGCCTGCTGCATTTGAAATACCTTTTTTAAAAAAATTTCATCTATCCTGTTTTACTCTTCTTGTCCTTATTACTTGTTTTTCTGTTGTCCTTCATGCCATAACTGATTTCCACAGTGGGCTTTGTATAGTGGTTTAAAAAATTTTTCTCTGTTTTTATGCAATATCTCCCTCAAGGTTTGCATCTTATGGAAGACCTATAGTGAATTGCCATAAATTGAGATATAGGACAAAATCAGTGAGTCCACATTACTTATGACCAATAATATATCACAATTCTACTCTTCCCTAAACACACAAAGTTACTTTAAAATGTCTTCTGAGGCTGGGCTCGGTGGCTCAGCCTGTAATCTCGTGCCTTGGGAGGCCAAGGTGAGTGAATTTCCTGAGCCCATGGGTTCGAGACCTGCCTGGGCAACTTGGTGAGACCTCATCTCTACAATAAATCAAAAAAATTAGCCGGGCATGGTAGCATGTGCCTGAGTTTCAGCTACTTGGAAGGCTGAGGTGGAAGGATCACCGGAGCCCAGCAGGTCAAGGCTGCGGTGGCCGGGAGCGGCCACTGCACTCCAGTATGGGCGACAGAGTGAGACTCCAACTCAAAAAAAAAATTTTTTTTAAATGTCTTCTGACTATGTATTAATAGATGAGCCAAAGTCTAACAGACTTACTAGTTCAACACATCAGTAACCATGCCCCCTTACACTTGAAGGCAGATAGAAAATAATCTGATATGTCAAAAGGCAATGCCCTTCATTACTCTGATTAAAAAAATTGGATTATTGGAAAAAATACATTAAAAACATAAGAAATATAGGTCACACATCAATACTGATAGTCAAAAACCTTTACTCTCTTCATGTACATGTAAAATCTTCCCAAATTATTAGTGGAGAATAGAGGTTGAAAGAGAACAAATATTTCATTTACAGAGTTGGAAGCCATTATCTGTTCCTTGTAGAAAACCATTATTTATCCCATAATGACGATTAGTTCACATCCTGAATGCCATAGATTCCCCTAGAATGGCAGAGTTTCCTTTTGCCTCTAGGCTATCGTCAGTCCTTTCTTCACAATCTATCATCTTGTTTCCTCTTGTTTAGGAAAAGTAGTGAAAAAGCTGGTTGATCTTACTTGAGCATGACACCTCCTTGTGTCAGTCTACTGAATCTTTTCCAATTAATTAAGGGTGTAATAAAGGATACTACTATTGACCAGGCTCAGTGGCTCAGCCTGTCTTCCCAGCACTTTGGGAGGCCGAGGCAAGTGAATTGCCTGAGCCTGCAGGTTCGAGACCCACCTGGGCAATGAGACCTCATCTCTACAATAAATCAAAAATTAGCTGGGCATGGTAGTGTATGCCTATAGTTCCAACTTCTTGGAAGGCTGAGGTGGAAGGATCGCTGGAGCCCAGCAGGTCAATGCTGGGGTGACTGTGAGCGTGCCACTGTATTCCAGTTTGGGCGACAGAGTGAGACTCCAACTAAAAAAAAAATAGAGAAAGATACTATTATTGCGGGAACAGAGACATACTAAAGTTGTGTCAGGGAAAAACATGACCTTACTGAATAGGTACATGTGAAAAGAAACCCTTGAGTAACTGAAACCTACCTATAAGAATGTGCTCCTCTCTCTTTCTATCCAGTGAATGCTCTCTCTGTCTCTCTCCCCCTCTCCCAATGTGTGTGTGTGTGTGTGTGTGTGTGTGTGTGTGTGTGTGTGTGTGAGAGAGAGAGAGAGAGAGAGAGAGAGAATCTCTGCTGCTTCTACTTATTGTGCTTATCCACCTTGCACATGAATCTATATAACCCTAGTCTATATGACCTACTAACTCTAGGGTCCATCACCAATTGATAAATTCCTTCTCCAACTCTTAGTTTATGTTTTTGAGAACAAACATGATTGTCTCAGTTCATCTTTTCAAGGTAGGCCACAAAAGTAATAGGTCTCAGAAAATCCCATTTAGAAGCCATCCCAATCAAATCAGTTATGTCCAGGGGTGAGTAAGCCCTGTACATTTCACATGGAATAGGAATTTCCCCAGAGAGAAGGATGGCTTGGCAGCTGCTCTGAGATATGTCAAAGTTTCCTATATTTCCCATCGATATTAATGCCTTACTTATATTTCTAGGAAAGTAACACAGTGAAATGTATAACACACACACACGACTCAAATGCTCACACACACACACACACACACACACACACACACACACACACAGAAGTTTTATACGAATAACTTTTTGGAAACTGCTCTTTTTATATTTCTGAAATAAACACAAGAGCCAGCTTATTTAGTGAAAACATTACTGTGATTAGGAAGACTGATCTTGAAACCTTAAAGAAAAAAAATTCTGGCCACTGCAGATATCTAAGACTTATTTACTTAAGGCAACTATAGGTAATCTCAGTCTAAAGATTCTTTTCAGTGCTAGAACCATCTTCAAAAGCAGGGCCATCCATAATGTCCCAGAATTTATGCAGGAAAATTGTAGGCAAGAAAGAAGTGAACAACTGAAAAAAAAAAAATGAGCTTGCGAGCCAAAAATGTAGACGTGTACCACAACTCGCACAAATGCAAAAATGTTTGGGTTTGCCTCAAAGTGACATGTCTTCCATATTTCAGTGCCCACATGTGCATGGCACAGAATTCAGTGCACACAGCACACTGACTCCATTTGAAGGCTAAACTGGGTCAATTGTCAAACAGTCAACTCTTCAGTTTTCATTCTTGTAGTCAATGCTCAGCTCTCATGACAGCGTAAAAAGTTTAATTTACCCTAAAAGTGGTTGGACTGGTGATTCCCAACTAGACAAACGCAGCCATGCACAGTTCCATTTGATTCTTGCTTGCTATATTTCATTGGGTGGCAGGTAGACAGATAACCTAAGCAAGGGAAACTGTGGCTTTGACCAGAGAGCACAGCATCACTGCATGGTTCTCTCAAAGTCACGTTATTTATACAAGTGCTTTATTTCCATAGAATTCTTAGCTTAGCTATTTTCTCCATTTTGAATCTATAATCATGAGGTCCATCACTTTCCTGAAAACCCTTTGGGTTTTCCAAATCCTCGTTGCAGGTTCTTGATGGCCCCCAAGCTACCTGTTCTCTCTCATTCTGTATCACTGTCCTCAGTCTCTCTTTGGTGAATGTCTTTTAGCTCCTGTCTCCAAACTCCTTTTCTTCAGAGAATGTTCACAGACTGTTAACTACGCCTGGGATACGCTGACTCATCCCAAATTAACCGCACTCTTCAGTTTAGATGTCAAATTCTTACATGCCTTTCTCTAACCTCCCGACTGCCTGTTTTTCCCTCTTTTTTTTTTTTTGCCCATCCCTACAGACTGTGGCAACCATTGATCCGCCTTTCACTGTAGTTCCCCATTCTCTGGAAAATGTAAACTCCAGGATGCCAAACGTCTGTCGCTATCACTCCAATATCCCTGGCCCCTGGCACAGGGCTTGACAAATGGGTGTGCGTTGAATGTTTGTTAAAACTGCGAAAGAATGAAAATATTTAAAGGTCTTCCAAACCAAGCATTGTACTTGGAAATAGGCGGTAAACTGCTCGGCAACACGGCACCAGAGGTTAAAAGGGACTGATTGCTGACAGTTTCTTTAGGATAGAATATGCACGTTTCTCTGAATCATAGATTTTTCCAAGACAGAGCGTTTTTTTTTTCTTTCCTCCAGAGAGAATAGTCTTATTAAACTAAAACAATGTAATTTTAAAGATGTGTGTTGTATAGTATAGGCACTAAAGCACATGATACATGACTCATTTGAAAGGATTTCTTAAGAAGTTTTACCCGCCAAAATTATGGAAGTTTCTCAGGGCTAATGCATTTTTTTCATGCTCAAATTAATTAGGGTCCTTTTCTTCTTCGGTTTTATTCTCAGAGGTGAAGA
Source organism: Carlito syrichta (assembly GCF_000164805.1). Taxonomy (NCBI): domain Eukaryota; kingdom Metazoa; phylum Chordata; class Mammalia; order Primates; family Tarsiidae; genus Carlito; species Carlito syrichta. The sequence goes on along the minus strand of NW_007233156.1, from coordinate 125,937 downwards.
GAAAACTTTCCACTCCATAGAACCACTCTGGTGAGACTTTTATTGTCTTTTCAAAGTAATGACACCCCTAGAAAAGATAAAATGCTGAGTGATTACCTTTGTTGAAGAGAAAGGGAAGAGCATCATGATTGAATATCTCCTGGCAGACCTGACAGCTCTGAGCCATCACTGTTACTTAGACAGAGTACACTGGCCAGGGTATCTATTTAAATTCTAGGCTTTCCTCTCTTCACATTATTTCCAAAATCAACAGGTCTCTAAAGAAAAGGTAGGCTTTCTTCCTAAATTATCCATCAATTTCAAGGGCTGTTGGGGAAGTAACTATATTCTTGTCTTTGGGATATTTGTCTTATTTGTTTATAGGGACTTGGGTCTTAAATGTGTGCCACCAAACATTTATTAAGAACCTACGCAGTGACATTGTCACAGTCACAGATGGAGGTTAGCATGCAAGATGTTTATGAGGGAGTGTTGAGGGTCAGCATCAAAAGGGAGTAAGGAGAGAAAGTTGAGCTGGGAATCAGGACCAAAGGCAGCTTGGTATGCTCAAATGTTTGGGTGGTTTAATTTGTCTGAGGTGTCCCAAGTGGGTCTAAGATAAACAGGCCTTTTCACTCCTATATTGATCATGGGATATGGTCCACCACCAACGGCAAAGACTTGATGAGGCAGTTCTCTGCAGATGAGATGGTACCTACAGGGGCTGTCAGTTGAAGGCTGGCTGTCTACAGCATTCTCATCAACTAAGCAACAAGTCTGCCGTGTTAGGGAGATCTGGGCAGTATGTTACAGACAGGGCATTGGGAAATGCTAAGTGACAATAAAATAAACGAGACATATTGATTTTGCCAAAAGAGATTTCACTTTATAAACAAGGAGACAGACTTGGAAAAGCAGTCACTAATTATGACTATGACAATCAAGAAAAGTCTCCCAGGGTAGGTGCCATGAGTGAATTGCTCAAGGATGAGCAGTGTTTCAGCAGGAAACACTGAGAAAGGGCCCAATAGGCTTAGGGGAAAGCATGATACCAGTAAGAGAAATGAATTGAATTGGTAGGTGTTTGTTTGTACGATAAAGAGAGAATGATAGAGACAGTAGTGGAAGGGAAGAATGGATGGAGAAGCTGTATCTGACAGGTGAGATCTTTGAATTCAATCCTGAAAATATTGAAAATGCAAAAAAAAAAAGAAAGAAAAGAAAGAAAGAAGAAAAGAAAATGCTCTTTCAATCATAATTTTAAACACCATGACATATTTAAGTGACATGAAAGCTTCTATCACTTGATTGATAGCCAAAGTAAAGCTAGGAAAAAAAAAAAAAAAGGAAGAATCTGGTAACATTGGGTCTTCATTCTCTCATGGCATAATGTCAGTTGAAGTAAGTAACAGGCACACTCTTGAGGGTTGACACACACTCTTTAATTCTCCAGAGTCTCTAACACTCTCTACTTGAGCCCATCTTACGATTCTGTCACTTCTCTTGCCTCTCTCTATAGGCTCTTGCCTTGATTGATGACCTTCACATCATGGATTAAAAAAATCCAAGACTCTCACAAAAACAAAAATCCGAATATCACATGTTCTCACTCATATAATGGACCTTGAACATCCAATGCAATACTATGAGAAAATGACGGATGGTACTGGGAAACTATGGGGGGGAGGGGGATGGGATTAACAGTAGCAAATATCTGTCGGGGGATGGGAAAACACTTCTTATCTACAGGGTGCCTGAATGAAACGTCATTGTACACCTAACCCTTAACTGTACCCCACAAAACCATAATAAAAAATACTGATTAATGAAGAAAAAAAAAAAAAATCCAAGACTCAAAATGGAAACATGACTCCAAGACCATTCAGCCATCCTGTCTTAGCTGAGTTCTAGATAACACTGTCATACATTAAAGTGCTATTATATAGAAGCCTCATTGCTACACCTACATTATAAAGACCCTTGATGTACTAGCCATTTACTCATGTGTAAAAGAGATTACTCCAAATTCTAGAGTGCTAAAACAATAATAAATGTTTATCATCTCACACGGTTGCTATAGGTCAGAAATTGCTCAGCTGGGTAGTTCTGACATGAGGTATCTCGTGAAGTTGCATTTAATATGTTGGTCCCATGTAAGGAAATCTGGGTGTCATTATCAACATAAGAGACATTGTGTACCCAGTGACCAAGATGAAGCCAACATCAACCACAGTGTTAAAACCGAAATTATTTAACCCTAAAGACCAAGGTCAGTCATATTTAATGTGAGAAGGGATCACACTAGGGCATGAATATGAGAAAACAAGAATCCCTGGAGATATTTGGAGGCTAGCTTCCACAAATAAAGAAAGGGGCTCCATCACTTTCTTATATTTCTTCATCAAAGCCCACCTTAAACCTTGAATTTTGGGTGACATCATTTTTTAGTTTTCCATGACACCCCCATAGACACGAACTGACTTTCATGTACTTACATGTGATAAAATTTTGTAAAATCATTCCAAAATTTTCTTAGTAAACTAAACTATGATCAGTATTTTAAAATAATGCAAAAAAGATCGCATATATGTAAAATTATATTTAAAATAGACACACACAAGTCCAATCTTTTATGTACCTCACATAAGGAGTTGATACTAACTTTGAATTATCACTTGCTTTGTTCTATCAGCTAAATACAACTTTCAGTGATCTGCTTCCCAATGGTCAGTAAAAGAGTCCAGATTTCTTATAAATTATATTCAATATTTAGACAGTACTGTTCCTGATAGTGAACTAAGCATCAGTATTCATGAAAAGGATATAAAGAAAAGTGTGACCTTTTATTCCCAATACATAATCCGTGTATAGAATTTAAAGCAATTTCTCAGTTGGAGAAATAACTAGATATTTATGTTTACTGGGATTTTATAATCTTAAATATGAAATGTGAGGGTTACCTCCATATTAGAATAGCAGTAATAATATCCGTCTGCATTGAAGCTCCCTACCACAAGGGTGAATCTCTGTTTACCTTTTGAAAATACTTTACAAGAGACTGTGGGTAGCATTTCCACTATGGAAAAGGCCAGTTGATCAGATAGCAGCAAAACTAATGAAAAGCATCATGGAAGTGACAGCAAGATTAATTAAGTCCCTCCAGTTGTATTCATGTGTGGCTGTGCTGAGTTCCTTTGGGTACTGCTGCAGTTAAATGGTATTCATGGTGACAAATACTGTAGATTTCCAGAACTGACACTTCTGAGTCAAGGGTAAAAATCACATCCGGTCATTTCATCCACCAAAAGAATCAGAGATGAGCCCTCAGGATTATAGTATGTTTGAGCAAAGCCAAGAAGAGATTGAGATATAATTAAAAGAATGTAGAGACTGTAATAGTTTGTTTTCCGATTACATGTTTCCTTTATGTATTTTAGACATTTTGACAGAGGAAGCCAAACAAATTTCCACCTACTGTATTTGACTGGAGGCACAGAATTATGCACACTTGGAAATATTTTCAATTACTTTGTGAATTCCTGCAACATTGCAGCACAGTTGCTGTATCTCTCCGCTCATTCTATATAGTTATTATCACAGTATATATAGAAATAGGATACCCATGACCTAAAACATCCAAATTTACGGGAGCTGTACTCAATTTACGTTGAGGGATTTTTTTTTTTCAGGCAAAAGAAGAAATTCAATACAAGGCTGTTTACCTCTTTCATTCTGTTTGCAAACATATTTGTTGTGGGTCTGAGTCTGGGAGAGCTTATTCTCTAATAGCTGCCCAAGAACCATACATGAATTTTATTTTAAGAAAAATTGGAAATCTCTGGAGTGTATAAGATCTTCCAACCTGCTACACAAGATGTATTAACTCATGTTATTGTGTCACCAAATGTCTTTGGAGGCATATTATTACATTCCTGTCCTTGGAAACACTTTGAGGTTCATTTATGTATTCATTCAGCAAATACTTCCTACGTTGTCTGTCAAATAAATCCTTCATCCTGGAATGTGGGATCAAGTCCAATATGGCCTCTGTGTTTTTCTCTCTAATCTTGCTTAGATTAGAGATCTTTTTAGAAACTTACTCTTTACATTCGTTCTTGGTCTCCCAGACATATCATTCACAATTCCGTCCTTGTTTTAATTCATGTGTCAGTTTTTTCCACATCACATCAATCTGGGTCGATATTAAAGATAGGACTTGAGTCCCACCTCTTCTCTGCAGCTTTCCAAGATTGCCTGAACCCCATCATGTCTTTTTTTTGTTTAACCAAACCCTTATATACATGACCTAGGGCATTCCTTCATTACCTTATTTTATCCTTGTTTTTACGTATATATATTTAAATATAACCCAAGATAATAACAAGTATTTATTGGACACTACTGTGGTTTTTTTCCTTTTAATTTGTGGGGTACAATTCAGGGTTAGGTATACAAATGTTCATTATGCAGGTACCCTTGTTGATGATGTGTGACCCACCCATTCTCACTACTGCCAATCCCACTTCCCTGCGCCCCTCCCGGCAGTTTCTCACTACTGCCAATCCTTTTCTTATAGTATTATGATAATTGTTCAAGGTCAGCTTACAAGTGAGAACATGTGATACTCGGTTCTTTGTTTCTGTGAAAGATCACCCAGTATCATAGACGCTAAGTCCATCCAGGTTGCTGTGAAGTTCAAGATTTTGTTCTTCTTTATGGTTGCATAACATTCCATCGTGTATATATACCACATTTTTTAATCCAATCCTCTTTTGATGGGCAGCACGGTTGGTTCCATGTTCTTGCTACTGTGAACAATGCTGTGATAAACATATTTTTGAATATAGGCTTCATTTCCTCAACTAAGATACACCATGTGCTTTGAGGAGCAGGGAGATAGTAGTTTAAATATTGGAGTTCAGTGATTTGTTACAATTGTGTCTCCACTTTTTCTTTTTTGTGAGTGATGTTGATGACAATTGTAATTGATTTGACTTCCTATGAGTGAAGCACAAAACAAGGTGGTCTAGTTTTGCCAGACTATGAAGTGGTGTCCATCTGTTTTTGGAGCCAATATCCACCTAGGTCTAGAGCAAGAAGTTAGAGTCCACCTCACAAAAATGAGATAGAAAAGCACACAACTTTCTAAGAGGATTTGGGTAGGAAAAAAAAAAGAGACACGAGAGAGACAGAATCTGGGCATCTTCTGAAAGTATGTTTGTAATACTTCTAAGTGTAAGGGGGTCAGGACGATCAATCAATCAGGACAAATGCACAAATAAAAGGCACCTGTGAGAGCAGCTGGGGCTTGATTAGCTTCCCCTTAATCACTCTGTCTGGACTCTGTTCTTAACTCTGGTACCTGGCTCCCATATTAGCCTCCTGACGTGTTCCACCCACAACATTTCTGATCTGTTCGCCTGATGCTGACTGGCTCTCTGGTTCTTAACTGGCCACTCCTCCAAGATCTGGGATTTCTCTCTTTACCCTAAAGTTACTCTTTTTTTTTTTTTTTGAACTATTTCTCTAAAACTTTATTTCAAAGTTATTCATCTCACTGTTAATAAAGTGTGTGGTTAATGCCCGGCGCCAGTGTTACTAAGCCTGCCCATTGCCAGCAATGGACTTTGAGAAAACCCATTTCCTGACACCCAAAGATTAAATTACGCTTTAAAAAACATACCGATCTCCCAATACTTGCAAAAATATTACATGCACCATTTGCCCATCATTCTTTAAATTTGAACTTACATTATTCATTTACATCAGTGGATGTTACTCTTGGTGTCTCCCCTTTGTCCATGCAATTCTGACCATTGCCTCTTTCCACAGCAAAGGTTGTTGGTTCCTAAATCACAGGCAACGTCTGATGTTAATGACAGTTCCCATCAGTAACCCAATGTGCCACGCCCTTGGGATGCATTTCTGCTATTCTGCGACATGTTAAGACATTCAAGGAATAAAGATTTATCTAATATTTTCTGTGACATCCAAAGAGTCACTCTACCAGGTCACTAGACTGTCAGCTAATAAAGACTGCAATAGTGATATACAAAGAGTGTTTTGGAACTCATTAAGGGAACACATGAGTCAAAATTAGATGCCCAGAGATGACATCTTAGAAAACAAAATATCTGAGCACTTTGGATGGTGAATAAAACTGGTTAGACAAATGAAGGGGAATAGAAGACGGCATTCTTGGTAGACTATAACTTTATATTCTCAGGAGAATCAGTGGGGAGCATTGTCTAGAGGTAGCAGATTTTTAACAATTTAGTCACTCAGCATATATTTATTGTACACCTCCTATGCTATAGACACTGTTTGAGGCCCTGGATATAGCATGAATATGGTAGGCATGCTCATATCTTCATGTCCATTCTATCAGGGAAAGAAACTATAACCAATGAATGAATGAGTTGAAAGATGTTTTAGGTCTTTTCATCGGTATGAGAGAAAGTTGGAAGAGGTTTCACATTCTTCTAGACAAGGCAAAATATAGAAATTTCTAGAATGTAAGCTTCATGTTTGCAGAGATTTCTGTCATTTCATTGATATACCTTTAGCACCTAGAATAGTACTTGGCACAGGAGTATTCAACTATTTTTGGAATGAATAAACATTCCTATGCTACAAGCAGCTCCAAGGTAAGATTTCTGAGAAGGGTCTCGATGCCAGTAACTAAATATCATAAAAGAACCCCTATTAACTGGCTCTCAAAATAGACAGAGCCACATATATGTTACATCTCCAAAGTCAGTGAAATCCAGATGGGTAGAATTTTGGAATATTATGGCATTTATAGGGTTTTTTATTCTTTTCACAATGTGAGCACTTCCTTTTTGTAGGCAATTAATTTTCCATGATGTCCCCAGGCATTTAATTTACATGGAAAATCAAGCAAAAGTCTGAGAATAAAAATGATTTATGAGTTTGTAGCAATGTCTACACAATCTAAAAAATTCTGATTAAAACACTATATAGACCAGTTGAATTAGGTATTTGTTCTCATATAGGCAGTTATTTCATCACTTTTCAAACTGTTCTGACATTGGGTGGTAGTGTAATAGAGGCAAACTCAGGCTTAAAATAAATAGCTTTCCAGCACATGTCGTTCTTATATCAACAAATATATGTTCAACAGGTCACCAGACTTTCAACAAATATTCAGTCACTACAGACCCGCATATTTGCCTTATTGCTCTTGTAATGTCCCAGGACTCATGATGACCCTCTTCTTTTTTAGTCTATGGTGCCTTAAAAATATCATCTGATCTCGTGGATTGAATTATCATCTATGAAATAATAACTTCTAAATTATTATTATTATTATTATTATTATTATTATTTTAGAGATGTTGTCCAGGCTAGAGTGCAGTGGCACAATCTCAGCTTACCACAGCCTCGATCTCCTGGGTTCAGGGGATCCTCTACCTCAGATTCCCGAATAGCTGGGACCACAGGTGCGTGCCACCATGCCCAGCTAATCTTTTGGATTTTTTGTAGAAACAAAGTCTTGCTATGTTGCCTAGGCTGGTCTTGAACTCCTGGACTTAAGTGATCCTCCCACCTCAGTCTCCCAAAGTGCTGGGATTTCAGGTGTGAGGCACTGTGCCCAGTCCCAAATTTAAATATGAAGTCCAAACATCTTCTTTGAGCTCCAGACCCATATAGCCAAACTGTGGTGAAACATTTCTACCTGGATAAAATTGAAACCTCAAACTAAGTATGCCCCACATTGACTCCCTTCTAACCCCCACCCAAGCAAGTAATTCCACAGTCTTCTCCTTATGAGTCGGTGGAAATTCCATCCTTTTCATTGTTCAGCTGTCAAATCTTGGACAACCCATTTTTCTTCTCTTGATCTAACCAGTCAAGAAATCCCATAGACCCATTTTGGCATATGTACAGAATCTGACCACTTTTGACCACCTTCACTGCTCCTTCCCTGGTCCAAGCCATGATCGCTTTTCTAGATTATTCCAAAGGTTTCCTAACTGGTCACCTTGTATCTTCCCTGGCTCCCTTTAGTTCATTCTCCACACATCAGTCATTGTGAACCTGTTAAAATATGTCAAATCACGTTGCTCTGGAGGCATGCCATGTAAGTCATAATACAACCCAAAGTCCTCCCAATGTTTTAGAAGGTCCTCCTGAATCAGGCTCCATGTTACCTATTAAACTGCAACTCTTAGTTTGCTCTTCAGTCCCTACTCCACTCTGGCATTGGCCTTGGTGCTCTTTTTGGTACCCATAAGACATGTCCCCCATTGATCCTTTACAATTTCTGCAGAGTTCCTCATCCGGTGCCTAAGACAATACCTGGCACATAATAGGGATTCATAAAACATTAAATTTATTCAAAAAATGTTGAATGAATTAAGAGATAAATAATGAATTCACTCATTAAATGACTGACTTTAATGGGTGATGGAGATTTTTTTAAAAAGCATCCTCTTTCACTGGAGTTACTGGTAAGAGAAAGGAAATTCCCACACTGAGTTTAAAGGCTAGAGTTGGAATTAGTGCAGTGGGCTATATGAAAAAATACAAGCAGCACCCACTTATTCACGTGCCTAGAGAAGTGTTCTCAGGAGATATGATATTTGAAAAGAGAATCAAAGATTGGTTAGGAACTGTCCCAGTAGAGAGAGCAGGCAAAAGGGAATATAGTCTTAGGAGAACCCATGAGGGTTAGAGTGAAGAGTGAAAGGACAAAAGATTCCCAAATGGGGAAGAGAACAGACTGTGAAAGGCTTTATATAACCTAGAAGGTAAAGACAGAGACAGTGAAAAGTATTGAGTAAGGGAGTGACACATCTAAATCATCTAAAAAGATAATAATGGATCTAATGGGGAGAATGGATTGGACATGGGCAAGCCTGGAGTCAGGAACATTGGGTAACATTTTGTTGTGCAATACAGACAAGAGATAAAGGCAGACTGAGCTAAAACTAAGAGAGATACAACTAGGCTATGCTAACTTCACTCTAAATCACCATTGCACACAGCTATGAGAATGTGAAAGGACAAACATGCTCACACACTGTGGCCTGCAGTACCACCTGGCATCTGCATCGTGTGGAATTTAAGAACAGCTGCTGCTAAGCATGGACAAATTCAATTTGTGAAAGCACTTTGCACAAAACACCATCGACCTCAAAGAATTGACTTCAGGCACACTGAAAAGTATGATGTCTTACACACAATACAGCTGTACTTAGTATGCTTATTCATACACTTATTCACTCACTCACAAATATTTATTGTATAGCAACAAGTGGCAGGTGCCCATCTATGGACTTAGTATGCTTATTCATACACTTATTCACTCACTCACAAATATTTATTGTATAGCAACAAGTGGCAGGTGCCCATCTATGGACTGTGGATACAGCATTGAACAGACAAAGATCTCTGCCCACACTGAGATTATATTCCACTGAGGAGAGATCAAAATAAACAGATGTCTACAATAGTGTATCAGATGATGGTAACTGCCATGATGAATAAAAAGGGGAGAGAAGGAAGTGTCAGGGGACGGACAAAGGCAGGTGAAGACTGGAGAAGGAGAGAGTGGGTGACGACACTGATCAACCTTTGAGTAAGACTTCAATGAGATGAGAGTCCAAGGCAGACAGCCACTTGGATCTAGAACAGAGAGGAAAGTTTCCCCTAACCACCGTGTTTAAATTCAAAACATATAACTGATTTGAGGGCAGCCTTTGTTTTGATAGTGAAAGGTATATTTCTACCTGGCAAGCAGGTTGGTGCCGTGGATGGCCTCTGACGAACTGACTTAATTCCCCTTCAGAAGCTCCCAGTTCTCCGAGCTTCTTAGAGTTGGGAAAGGGTCAGGAGTGTGAACCAGATCCTTCCCTGGAAGCTTATAGGTTGCCCTCTTGTGATGACACGTGGGAGCATCTCTTAGGCATAGCTGACATGTTTGCCATCCTATGTCTAGACAACATTAGCTGTTACCTTGATTCAAAATAAAAAACAGTATGTCAAAGAAATGTCTGAACTCTCATGTTCACTGCAGCATTATTTACAAAAGTCAAGATATGGAATCAGTCAAGGTGTTCGTCAATTGAAAAATGGATAACAAAGATATATACACATGAAATACTATTCGGCTGTAAAAGAGAAGGAAATTCTGTCATTTGTGACAGCATGGATGAATCTAGGGGGCATTATCTTAAGTGAAATAAACCAGGCACACAAAGACAATATGGTATGATCTCACTCATATGTGAAGTGTAACAAAAGTTGAACTCATAGAAACAGAGAATAATGGTGGTTACCAGAGCTTGGGTGGGGGTGGTGGTGAGGAGATTAGAGAGATGCTAGTCAAAGTAAAAAAAAAAAAAAAAAAAA
>NW_007233156.1:112342-115385 GCF_000164805.1 Carlito syrichta | reverse complement strand
GCTCCTGGCCACCGCAGCCTCGACCTGCTGGGCTCCGGCGATCCTTCCACCTCAGCTTTCCAAGTAGCTAGAACTACAAGTATGCACTACCACACCTGGCTAATTTTTGATTTAATGTAGAGACAAGGTCTCGCCAAGTTGCCTGAGCGGGTCTCGAACCCGCGGGCTCAGGCAATCCACTTGCCTTGACCTCCCAAAGTGCTGGGATTACAGGCTGAACCACCGAGCCTGGTCCAGATAACTGTTAGTTGATGGGGAAATGGGTCATATAATTTAATTAAAGAGGACATTTTCACTTTTGGTTGGAACAGAATTCCACTATATGGATATAACACTCAGCAGCTTTTAGGGTGTCATACTTTTTCAGAGGCTATATGCTGCTGTTTGGGGTATAACCTCCAAAGACGGGGCAGAGGTTGGCACGTTCTTTTTTTGTCAAATACTCTACCTATATATTTGTCACCATATAGATATATTTGTTTCTGGAATGGGCAGTGACATCATTTTATTGGGGAAGACCTTTGCCTGAGACAGTATAGGCTCATTTCTTCAGGAAAACCCACTGGAGGAAGCAACATAAATGCCACATACCCATTGTAAGACAGCTCTTCTTTACTAATAACATCATGGAGAACTCTACTTAACATCTCTGAGATTTTGGGTGCGGTGGCTCACGCTTATAATCCCAGCACTTTGGAGGTCTAGGTGAGAGGACTGCCTGAGCTCTCGGGTTTGAGACCGACCTGGGCAACTTGGCGAGACCTCATCTCTACCATAAATCAAAAAATCAGCCCGGTGTGGTGGTGCGTGTCTGTAGTTCCAGCTACTTGGAAGGCTGGGGGCGGAAGGATTGCTGAGCCCAGCAGGTTAGCGGCGGGGGCCATGAGTGTGCCACTCCACTCCAGCCTGGGCGACAGAGTGAGACTCCAACTCAAAAAAAAAAATAAAGAAATAAATAAAAATCTCTGAGATTCAGGTCCTCCATCTGTGACATCACTGATATCCACCTTTCTATATGCCAACTTGTTGGTAAGACAGATGATATGTGAAGTACCCTGTAGCCATAAGATGCCATGCACGTGCAAGGAAGGGCGTTATGAATGACTCTGGCGGTCCTGCAGTGTTTCAGATCTCCTATTTTAAACTCAACGCTCATGGCTTCCCATCTCAGCTTCCAACTCCAGGGACACAAATGGACCCAAAGCTCTAACATTGAACTCCAGTGCCCCCTAGCCCCTGTAGGCGGTCAAGGCAGCCCACAAGCTCCATGAATCAGCTCTCCCACAGATGCTTCGATCGCCCGAGGGAAGGGCTCGTTAATTGTACTTTTGGACGATTTCCATCTGTCCAAAAGGAAAAACACTTACAGTACTTGCCTGCAGCATTGTTTTCAGTTTTTTTTTTTTAAACAGGAGTAAAAACATAGATATCCTTTGCTATTTACATGTTCCTCATTCAACTGCTTTAAATTAGGAGTATTTCTAAGAGAACAGCACTAGATTTATCTTAAGATTTGTTGTGGTCGTTCTGGCTTATGTTTGATTATCTGTTTGCATTCATCAAATTTTTTGTAGTCCAGTATGAAAGAGGATATTGATCATAGCCTTTTTTTTTTTTTTTTTTTTTGGCCAGAGGGGCGATATGGGTTAAGCTTCTTGGCAAGATTGCACAGAAAGCTGTTATTATGAGCTTCAACCCTCTAGTACTAATGCAGATTAAACCTGCCAAGAGATACATAATTATGTAGGGAAACACATTGAATATTTTAATATCAAAATGTAGAAATATCTGCTATTATGACTTCTAAAAGCCCAGATTAAAAATATATCCATTGCTTTCTTCCATCGGTTACACTTCTTTTTGTTATCTTTGGTTTCCGTAATATTATACATTTTTACAGAAATGTTTAAGTTTCAACGGTCCCGTAGTTATTTGAGTCTCAAAGCGATGCGTCCTTAGGAAACTGAACTTGCATGGGTTTATTTTCCATGCTGCACGTTTAAGTACTAATCAGCACAGCTTTCAGCATTTCTTTCTAACATCCTTTTCTATGTAAGATAACGACTGCAATTCATTAGACCATTGGAGGAGCCAGAGGCTTTGCTAAGCTTTGCCATTTTTGACTGTTCATCTCCAATTTAACAGTGTGTGTGTGTGTGTGTGTGTGTGTGTGTGTGTGTGTGTGTGTGTGTGTGTGTTTGGGGGGTGGCGGTGAGAGCTATACTATGTTGGTGACCGAACTTGAATTATGACACAATCTTGGTTGCCTTTCAGGCTAGATGTCTCTCCTTCCAGGAGGTCAAAGATCATTTCAGCCTCAGTGTGCCTTTATAAAACCTACTCGGAGAGGCAGCAAATGTGATCACGGGAAACTGGGAAGTGACTTTTATCACTACTTATTTTTCATCTCCCTAGGTTGATAAACCGAGGGGGGGGAAATTCCTCTTCCCCAACTACCAGCTTCCTGTGATCTCATCACTTCTAAGCGTAAACCCCTATGACCCTGGCAACGGGTCTCTCAAGTCCCTCTTTTATTCCTCTTAGACGTAAACATCACAAGCAACAACAACTGCAAACCCTCAAGCCAACAGCAAAGCAGACGCAGGCACTGGCCACCCTCCCTGTTCCCACTGGCTCCGTAACTTGGGAGGAGACGCTGGATTCGGGCGAGGATGATGGCATTCGCAGGAGGCGCGGGAGGCTGGTGTGTCTGATGACACGCTAATGGCAGAACTCGCCTTGGCCGTGTCCCCCGCGCCCTGGGGCCTCCCCCCCGTGTGTGCGCTCCTGCCAGGATCCCCGGACCCTTCTCGCTTTAAGAGAGTCTCACGCGCCCCTTACTCCGCCCCTTCCCAAGTCTCCGGGCTCGTCAAAGCTTCCCGAGAGCCGCGGTTGGTCCAGGCGGGCCCTCGCAGCACCTCGTGGAGCGGCTGCCAGCCGGGGTGGGGTGGGGTGGGGTGGGGTGGGGCGGGTGGAGGGGTCTGTTTGTAGTACTCTCAGTCCTGATGTCACAGGCGCGGCAAGGACATCACAAGGAGGAGTC
>NW_007233156.1:82693-112322 GCF_000164805.1 Carlito syrichta | reverse complement strand
CCGGGCGCCCGCTGCCCTGCGCCGGGGACGTCTCCGCCGGGAGTAGCATGAGACGGCTCCGCTCTGCGCGTCAGCCCGGGGTGCGAGCCGATGCTGAAGACCACGCGGTGGGGTTCCAGCTGTCCGATTAATGAGAAACATAATGTATTTTGGTGAGTGTTCGCTCTGATGATGCAATTCGGGGGGTGCCCGGCGCTCCATCGGGGCAGACCAGCCCTTCACGGAAATCTTGAAGCTGCAACAATGTATCTCTCCAAACCCGGGGACCAAGCTGGTGCAGCCTCGGGAGCTTCCTTTGTGCTTACAGTTAGGGCTGGTCATTAGACACGGATGAGCTTAAGTCGGAAAAAGAGATTGAGAGAGAGAGAGAGAGAGAGAGAGAGAGAGAGAGAGAGAGAGAGAGACAGAGAGAGAGAGAGAGAGAGACACACAGAGAGAGAGAGAGAGACACACAGAGAGAGAGAGAGAGAGAGAGATGGGGCGTGAATGGTGTGTGTGGGGGGGGTAACTTTGTCTTGATTTGTGGGGCATGAAGTTGGCTTTTTGGGCAATGAAGAGCCCGGAAAGCCGTGGGCCAACTTAATGGAATGTGAAACAAAGTTCCTGTGCTGTTGAGGCTGCGAAGGCTTCGTCCATGTGAGCGATTCGTTAAGCATTGGGGTTTTTTCATTCCCCTAGTTCAGAGGCAGGGAAGGAAAATCCTTCTCCGGCGAGCAGAGCCTGAGCAGCCGGGAATGCTCCCCCATGCCGTCTCTGGGCTCCGTCTAGTCTAGCTGGGAGCAGCCTTGCACACGGTGCATGCGATTTTTAAACCTTGAGAGGTCTCGGAGCCGCTGATGATTCGTGCAGTCTGGTTTTGCGCCACCGTGGAGACCGCGCTTGGGTTTTCAGCTGAGCTGCCTGCGTTTCCAGAAAGCATGTGAAGGCTGAAGGCTGGGCTGGCAGCGGCGCTCTGGAAGGGGGCTGGAGCCGCGCGTTCGCCCCGTAACGCTGCCACTCGCGGCTAGGAAGGGAGGCAGGACCCCCTCGCTCTATGAGAAGAAGCCGAGGACGAGGACTGAATAGCCTCTCCTCCTCCCCGAAGTTATGCTCTCCTTCTGTAAGTCCCCTCCGGCATCCTCCTTTAAGGGCGTGTGTCTGGTATTAAAAGGCTTGGGAGAGCGACCAGGGAGGGAGAGGCTTGCAAAGGGATCCAGGATGCAAATGCTCTGGGTGATTTCTTCGTTGGCTTTAAACAGCAAATCTAGACTCTTTTCTCCCGGAGAAAGAGGTGCTTAGATCAACTTGGGTGGGGGCACCAGGAGTCCTCTGGGCATTTCGTTCTGTGTATACTCTCTGCTTTGTTTTGTTTTCTCCAGCCTTTGAAACATTTGAGGAAGTGTGGAAGGAACCCAAGTTGCAAAAGCTAAATGCCTTTAGTTGTCTTGACAGCAGTTTTGATTTCCCTGTAATTTGTGTCATATTAGAAAAGAAGTCTTAAAATAACCGAAATTGATTTGGAAGAGGCAATCTTCATTTCGTAGCCAAACTGAAGCAGAATCTGGAGTAGAAAGCCACCTTTTTTTCCCCCCCGGGGGTTAGTTAGTAATGGAGGTGGTGAGCTTGTTCATTGGCCACTAAGAAAGCTGAATTTATCATGAATATGTTTTTGATAAATGGGAGAGCTTGTAGAGGTAATATGTCTTTCGGACAAAATAGGATTTCAGCATGTGTCATGACACTGAGGGATGGTGAAATAGATTATAATTTTCGTTTAAGTTCTCACCGTCTTATAACAATTCCTTGTGTGATTGGGGTGAGGAAGTAGGGGTCACCGGGACCGCAGTAGGGTCTACAGGTACTGGTCAAAGGCCGTCTGAGCTGTACTGGGTTATCGCGTGGTTACTGGAGAAATGTTCACCGGGCTAGTCATGTTATGAACTGTATGCCAGTTCAGCCTTCTTGTAAAGCAGGGTGATTCACAGGGTAATTAGTTTCATTGTGTAATGCAAGTTTTTAATAGTACAAATTGAAATGTGCTGTCCTACTTACTTCAGATGAAACTCTACTCTTTGAAAGGCGAGGCTAAAGTTGCCCTCTGGGTCACCGAGCGTGGCTCATTCTCACCATAATTTCGGCATGAGAAATGTTTTTCTGTTCTCAGAGGAAATCGTGAATGTTCAGGAATGCCATTTCTTCCAGGCAATGTGCTGCATCCCCTCACTCAAGCTGTTAGACATTCAGAACTCTGAGAACCCACCTGTCTCTCATAAACTGAGCCATACACCCACGTATGTCAACAGTCAGTGACTTTCTAATGTCTGCAAATCCTGAAGTGTGTGTATCTGTGTATGTATGTACATACGCCTATATCATATGTATATGTGGGTGTATTTATGTGTGTGTGTGTATTCAAAATTTCAGTGATTTCAGGTAATTTCTCCAAACAGTGCTTTTGCTTTGCACATTGGTTGACCATTACTTTCTTCTTCATTTTTCAACTGCAAGTGGTAATATCAAGTCAGGGAGAGCAGGGACAAAGGGAAAGCAATGCTGCGTTCTTGGGCTTTTCTGGTGATTTGTGGGAATGAGGTGCCAAAAGTCTTTTATTTGTGTCCCTGGCAGAGTGTGATGAAGAGCGTGGTGATGCTACCGTACGAGGTGAATAGATATGAAAGCAGGATATTGACTTCCTTTATAAATAATCTGATTTGTCAGTGTCCCTCCCGCCCCCCGACCCCCTTCTGCCATTCAAATGCAACTGAGGAATCACTGTCCCGAATAGCCTGTCTCAGCCTATCTGTTTCACTTTAAGCCTCCTTCCCTTAGGGACTGGACAACTGGACCCTGTCCTAGCTTGACTGGAGTCAGTTCTGTGTCTGCAAGTTGGTGGGATATAGGTACTATTTTCACTTCTCAGGAATAGCTTATGTTTTGAGTGTGCTGTCTCAGGCTCACAAGACTAATGGACCCTTTTAATGACTTAAGCCTCACTCTTATCTCCTATTGAGATTTTAGTGCGGGTGTTCTCAATAATTGTTCGCTTGCACTTCCTGTGCAGTGATTTAAGAGTTTGCTGTTCAGTCACCGTGGATACTTTTGTTACTTATTCTATCGATCTTGGATCTTGCATTCATGACTCGGAGTTAAATACAGGGTTCACCCGGGAGAAAGAAGTGGAGAGAATCCCAGTCAGTAGCCTGAATTTACTGTAAAAGCAAGGGAAAATAAAAAATACTCATGAAGTTACCCTCCCAGCCCCCATCCGTATTTGAGATAGTTAAAAATTCCGTGTGCCAAGGATGAATAGCCATTAATCATTTATCCAGAAATAAAAGCAAGGCAGCTGGGAGACTTCTCCCCAGATGAAGGAAGAGGGGCTGTGGGTGGTTGTCAGTGCAGTGGGCTGAGCTGCCTGCCGGGTTACAGTTCGGCTAAGGAGAGCATGCTGGTATGAAGAGCAGGTTCTTTGCTTGAGTGCATCCTGGCAACTGCTCAGTGCCTGGCAGAAGGTTGTAACCGTGCACTGTCTTCTGCTCTAAGTATTGTATATTTGAATCATTCCTCCCTTCCCATCTGGCCCTACACATTTCTCCACTGCTGGAGAGGTGAGTCGGTGCCAGTGGTCATGTCAACCACATGGGTTCCCCGTGGTTGGCCAGAGAGGCGCCATGTCTCACCCTTTGCCTTTGGGAGAGAACATGGGAGGCTGGTTGTCCTGAGGAAATTCTGTGTGTCTGAAAATCAATCTGATTTCGAGGCTGAACCAACTAGATGGAGACAGTAGTGAGCTTACAGCCAAGAAGGGGTTGGGGCCGGCCTCATGAGAATATTCCTAAAAAATGAAATGATCTGCCTTCAGCAAATGGACAGAACTGAGAGACAAATATGAGAGCTCCCTCTAAAATGTTGCTATTAATGGCATATTAATTAAACCCAGAGAAAGGGCAGGCAAAATTTAGAAGGTGTGAATGAAACACTCAAGTTAACCTTGGTGTTAGTCGCGGATCCGCTGTCTTCTTTAAAATGCCTAAGAAAAATGGGAAAAATACTTAGTGGCATGCCTCAGTATTTAATAATAAAATACTTAAAATAAAAGTACTTCATTAAGGAAGCTTTTAATACAACAGCTGGAAAAAAATCTAGTAGGAAAATTCTAGGACACAGTCGTATTCTTCTGCCTGTAATAGATGTGTTTGTACATTGTCTTAGGAAGAACTTTGGTTTTCCCCTGTCGAGTTTAGAACATCTTCAAGTCAGCACTTACGCTTTTGGCTGTGGCTGGACCATCAAGTTTCCCTCCAAAGCAGTGTGTTAGAAAAACAGTTAAATGGCAAGTTTATGAGGAAGGAAATGATCAGAAAGCAGCAGGCAGCAGAGAAAAGCATTCTTCTCTTTTAGCGTTTTCAGTGGAAACATTTAACTCCTTCTAATTAGTTTGTACTGAGCGATCTGTTATGGGGAATTATGTTCACTAAAGTCTTTCTAAACACTCAGGAGGTATTTCTATCTGGCCGAGGCCGGCAAGACAGAGAATAATTCAGGAAGGAACTTCTCTGTCCAAATTCCCCTTTTTAAAATTTGTAGTCTTTACCAGTATGTTATATTACAAATAATTCTAAATGGCAAGTGATAAGTCACCATATAACAAGGATAGAGTATGTAACAGGTGGATACTATCATATAAAGGAATCTGACATCTAAGAGAACATCAAACACTATAATAATTGCTTTCCCAAGACTATTCTTTTAAAAATTCCTATGAAGTTCTTAGTTTAAGAAGCCAAATTCCAAATTTGATCAACATGCCAGTAACATAGATTCCTTATCACACCCTTAAATTTTGAGCTAATTTTTTTTAAAGGGCCGCCTTAATTGTTATAATTATATGGAAATGAGATGGGTTTATTTAAGGGATACATTCCAAAATTCATGAGATAATGATGACTTCCAAAGTTACCCTTTTGTGGGTGGCATAATTGTTCCAAAAAACAAATGTAAAATTTAAATCAGTGGTGTCGGACTTCCATTCCTGAAGATTTGGTCACAGCTGCCTTTGCCTGAACCCTCACTTGATAAGATGTGTTGGTTAGTGTGTGCAGGTGTTTAACACTGGAATGTCAAATAGTGCCTTGTTATGTAGATACCCAGTATCATACCTCACGGCTTTTATGTATTCCCAAACCTTTTCACATAACTTGAAATGTAACATATTAAGTATTGATTTAATAAGATGGATATTAAAATATCTTTAAGAACAACTGGCTTTCAAGTTTAGCACCCATTATATACATTCGAGTTTTTAAAAAATCAGGTCATAAGGATCATTTTTAAGGCTTTTCCTGCTAAGAAAGCATGATGCTTGTATAAACAGAAACCTGTTTCTACTTTGACCTTGAGAAAGGGATGTTTCCATCTGTATCACACTATGAAAAGCATGTCAAGAAACAACAAAGGGCACAGTCCCTGCCCTCTCTCTTTCTGTCTGTCTCTCTTTAAAGAAGCCATTACATATCATTTCCTACAAAGATTAGTTTTGCAACAGAATTTCACACATGATTGGTGGCATTAAGAGAAAATGCGGCATAAGAGGTGGCTAGAAATATCAAAGCTTGAAGTGGTTGAGATCATGCTTGAACCAAATTGCTAGGATTGAAAATAGGAAGACGCTTTGCTTTGTCGCGGCATTGAAATCGTTATGAAGCAGCTGGAAGTTATCCCTGATTGAACATGAACTCCAGGTTTGCACTGCCTTTGAGATAGAAGGTATTTCCATGTAACCCTCTTGATTCCAAAACGTTAAATGCATATGAATCTTCAGTGGGACATTGGATGGGAGGCAGTAAATCCCTCTCTCTCTCTCTCTCTCTCTCTCTCTCTCTCTCTTTTGGTCACTTGAGATATCACATTTCTCCAAGTTGAGAGAAAAAAGGAAAGTAACCTGGCCAAGGTCAGAAAGGAAATTGGCAGCACTGTCAGGATTGATGCTCTGAGCAAAGTGGTCTGCCCCACAGGGAACTGGGTGCTGTGGAAGAGGCCTGGGGTTGGTGGGCTGAGTTTTTCATGGATGAGGGTTGTGTAATGTTATCCTCAGCACTGGCTCAAGCTCAGTGCAGGACTGAATGAGTGTTGGAGACCAGAGAGGAAGGAAGTCCACTTCCTCAATATATCCCCTAAGGCCGATATTCCCTAGCTGCTTTTTTTTAATCCATAGAAGTGAGGTCCACAGAAATTAGATCTTAAATGCAATGATGATGAATTCCACAATCTCTTTTTTTTTCTGTTTACTGCTGCTTCTTTGAAGAACTCTGCTGTGAGAAGAGGACTCACTCTGTAGAATAGTCAGGCCCACGTATAAAAATGTCTGAAGGACCAGGCATGATGGTTCAGCCTGTAATCCCAGAACTTTGGGAGGCCGAGGCGAGAAGATTGCCTGAACCCGGGGGTTCGAGACCAGCCTGGGCAACTTGGTGAGACCTTGTTTCTACAATAAAAAATCACACACATGCACACAACGTCTGAAGAACACCTAAGAACGTCATATGAGATGGTGAAGTTATACTTGGTAACAACTCACCTGGTCACAATTTCAGTTCTCGGCTTCATTTGCCGAAGTGAATTTGCCTCAGATGTTGACCTTCTTTTGTTAGGAGGCTGGGATGGGCAGAAAAAGACCCTGTGTTGGAGTAGCTGAACGTCCCTAGAAAGGTCATTGGTGTTGAAGGTTATCCCTTGTGATGGCAGAAGAATATGGAGGTGATTTGGATACTATTGGCAAGGCTTTTGTGAAATTGTTCTTCACACTCTTTTTTTTTTAATTCATGCATTTTGTTGATGAGGGAAAGTACTTGTGGCAGATTGCTGTGAGGATAAAAACACAATAATGAATATAAATGTACTTTAATAAACATGATGCCTTACACTTGTATAGCAATTTGTATTTTTTAAAATGTGTCAACATTATACTTTTTTTTATCCTCAAAATGACCCATTGCAGGAGGTAGACAAAATATAATTATTCCTATTTTTAGATGAGGAATTTGAGCCTCCGACGACTGAAACAACTTTCTCAAGGTCACACAGCTCGTCACTGTTAAGGCAGAGACTTCAGGTCAGGGCGTCTAAGACTCACTTCAGTGCAGGTTACAGTGGAGCAGAGGAGTTGGGGGATATTTGTATGAATGGAAGATTATCTGTGACAGTGATATTTGAAAAAATATTTCACCTTATATTCCCTAGAGAAGTGAACACAAATGATTGGGAGCTAATATATGTTTGTGTTTTGACTTTGTGAAATCACAAAGTCTGAACATAAAACATAACTTTATCCTCCTTTGTCTTTTTTACGTCAATCATTAATCATCAGAAGAAAATAAATACTGCTTAGAAGGTATGAGCCAGTGTTAATGCAGGAATGTATGTGACCCCTTCATTTTAGAAATTGAATCCCTATTTCTTCCTATGGTCGTATCAGGAGGTTGGGCCTTTGGGAAGTAATTAAGTTTAGATGAGGTCATGAGGGTGTAGCCCTCAAGGTGGGTTTAGTGTCCTTATCAGAAGAAGAAGACACACCAGAGTGTCTTTCCTTCACCATATGAGGCTATAGTAAGAAGGTGGCCGCGGCCGGCCAGGAAGAGAGACTTCCCTAAACCAGAGCAGCTTGATACTTTGCTCTTGGACTACCCAGCCCCCAGAACTGTGATAAATAAATATCTATTGTTGATAAATAAATATCAGTTGTTGAAGCCTTCAGTCTGTGGCATTTTGTCATGGCAGCTGGAGTAGACTAAGACAGCCTCAGGCAGGATCCAGGCCTCCTCTACTGCCTCAGCTTCTCCAATGTAGTTTCAGATATCAACACCTTTGTCAACTATGTAGCATATGTCTCACAACTTAACTCAAAGCTCATCAAAACATCCCAAGTTCTGTGTGATACAGACACTGGTATGTGTAAGAACCCAACTCCACTATTTGTTCAAGATGGAGTCCCAGCCTGCTCTTTATTCTGTGACTGATCAAGAGGGGAAAATGACCCACTGGACAATCCAAGCTCTTCCACTTAATGGCTCTGTGTCCTTGGGAAACTCATCTCACGTTTTTGATATTTTACTTCTTTGTAAAAGGAGAATAATGGTAATAGTGTTTCTCACAGCTCTAAGATATACAATGCACATTGAAATGCCTAGTACCGGAAAGTACATGGTAACCAGTTAGGTTTAATTATTTCTTACTTTCATCCAACTTAGATACAAATATATAAAAATTGAGAAAAGTGATTTTATCTGGTAAAGTTGAACCATGAAATAGGAACCATGTTTAGTAGAAGGAATTTAAAGTGGACAATGTATTATATAGCTAGTGGACGTTTTGAAAAGCCACATGGGGATGGTGAGACAAACCAGGAAGTTGCAATAGTGATCGTGGGTGGGATGCAGTGTGTTGCTTGTAGGTTCTTTGACTCTATCCCACAAAAGAATTTCAGAGCAAGTCGGAATGTCCAAGAGAGAGCATGGGTTGCTTAAGGGAGGGCAGTGCTTGCCTTTGATAAGAAGCTTTATATAATTTTACCATGATGAAAGCAAACTGTGAGCTAAGAGGGATGGGTTGCAGGTATCTGGTCATGAGTTTTCATTACCATCTCTTAAACTTCTAAGGTCATAAAGACCTTCTAAATAATGTTCTAAATAATGAAAGTTATTGCCTAACTAGAATTTTTTTTTTTTTTTTTTTTTTTTTTTTAGAGCATCATGTCTGTGTTTCGAGTAGTTCCCTGTTGTTTTCAACTGCACTGGTAGATACACATCCCAGCCCACAAAGTGGTCATGTCTGGTATGCCTGGTTGGTCGGGTGAAAGTTATGTACCAATATGAAAGATGACTGAACGCTTGCCCTATTTTAGTTTAGACCTGCCTATAAGAAACTTACCTGTCGATGTCTAAACTGCTCTGAAGAACTTGCCTCAGTAGCAATACTCTGGTATTACAGATGGAGGCTCAAGACAGTCCTGAACACCAGGACCCTGCGGTACTGAGGACCTGGAATCATAGCGGGAATCCTGCCCTGTGCTCAGAGAGAGACAAATACCTTGGCTTCTCCCTTTCTCCCACCCTCCAATCCATTGCCTCTGCCAGTTGAGCCAGGGACCAACTGAGGCAGCCTGAAAAGGCAGCCTGTAAGTGGCAGCCCTCATCTGCCCCTGCAGCTCAGGGAAAGGGCATGAAAGGACCTCAGGGCAAATTGGTCAAACACCTGCAGGAAGATCTTATACCTGATACCTAAGTAGCGATTTCAGTGGGAGAGTTTCTGCAAAGGCATCTCAAGTGTCAGTGAGAGTTTGGTTGGGGAAAATAACTTAAGAGGGAAAGGAGGGTAGTTGAAGAGCATTTGGCAGCTCCTCGCCAGTCCTCACCAGTCCTCCTGGTTCAAGTATCTTCTTTGTCACTTTCTGGCAGAGTGACTTGAGACAAATTTGTGAATCTCTGCTTCAGTTTTTCTTTTTTATATGATGGGTTAACAAGTTTGTCTCACAGTAAAGTTCAATAGGATTGGAATACAAGTGTCATAATCTGCAAAGCACCATAGAAATGGGCCTTGTTATGAAGATGTAAAAAAACCCAAAGGAATCAGAAAAAGAGAGGAGTTTGAAAAACAACAATTTGGAAATAAATGTTCAGCTATGCTGTTTAGCATTCCAGCAGAGATTTCTGAGTCCACTGAGGAAGAGAGAATTTGGTTACTTCCTCAAATAGCCCCTTGTATTGTGGCTTAAATGTACCTTAGAGGCCACATCTAATCTGTTCTTTGTCACTTTTCTATAACAAAGGGAAGTTAGACTGAGAGGCAGGGGAGAGAAACTGAGCAGGCAGGAACCCTGAGATTCCATGGCCCATACCCCTTCCTCTCTAGGACTCTAATGGGGATGGACATATTGAAAGTGCAGAGAGTGTATTAATAGTTGCTTGGGAAGTGAAGAGGGATTTGGTATTGATTTTTATCTATTCCTCCATGTGTTGCTGGACTTTTAAAGGCAGATTTCTTTGGCTGACTTGACCTACTATTGAAAACAAAAATTAAGGCAAGACATTCTGCCCTTTCTGTATGGATTGATTAACATCCCTCTCAAAGCCTGCTTGCAAAGCTCTGTGACAGTTCATAACTTAGGGTTCCCTTGTTTGGGGACAACACTACACGGGAACTTCTGAGAAGCGTTTCCTTTGTAGGGTACAATATGGAAGGTGCCCCCTCACCGGGCATTTTAATTAGTAGCCCTGAGAAATGGCAGGCTGCAACTTAGACATCTTTTGGGATTCTTAGAATTTGCATCCTAAGGAAGACGCCTCACTTAAAAGGTACATTAGAAAGCTGATTGATTGATTGATTTTTTTTCTTTAAAAGAAAAGTTGTGTAGGATTCCAAATACTAACCTGGTGAATGACTTGCTTTTTGGCACTGTTGCTCGTTTTTTTCTTACCTGTAAAATACTTAATAAGAATGATACAGTGAGAACCTCAAAGGATGAGCTGTATGGACCTCTTGGTTTCCTTGGAGGATTCCCAGCTCCCCTCTGTAAGCAACCCTGATGCTGACAGGTGGTGACAGGTGACATGGCCCCCTGCTCACAGAGTGGAAGTGAGCACAGGCTGAGGGTCTGCTTTTTCCCAGGTGCTGCCGTGAGTTCTTCCTGGGGCTGCAGCCTTTAGAGGAACCTCAGTGGATCCAAATACTGGCTGGACAAGAATCATCCGGGGGAACTGTGGAAGGATGCTATTGTTGGAGCTCCCCCGGGGTGCAATAAAACCTGGTTCTCTCAGGGGAGGGGGAGAGCCAGGCCCCTGCATTTTCTTATAAAACCCTTCAGTTAATTCGGAAGGGCAGCCAGAAGTGAGAATCACCGAGATGGATCATTTTGACCATTTTACAGAGGGAATTTGGAGGCTCTGGGAATTCCCAGCTTGCCCCAGGTCCCCCCAGCAGCAATAAGCCAGGTCAGGATTCCAACCCAGCTGGGTCGGAGTCTGAAGCCTGTGTTCTTTGCCCCATGACACATCACATTGCCTTTGCCTTCTCTCAGTGAAACCGGTTCATGGTATGAAGTCTGGGCCTGATTACAAACTGCCTTGTGTTTCTCATTCCTGGTTCCCAAGTAAAGATTTCTAAAGGGGGAGAACCCTTCCTTTCTGCTTGGAACCCTTTATAGAGCTGGAACCCCCAAAGAAGTCTCGCTTACAAGAGTTGATTCAGGATTTTGGTAACATGGTTCTGAGATGGCTCTGGAATTCCTACTTCCCAGAAGTTAACGTTTGTATAAACCACCTGAAGACTGTATTATAAGGCAGACCCTGACTCAGCGGGGCTGAGGTATAGCCCAGGCTTCCGCCTTTCTAACAGACTCTCAGGAGATGTCAGTGCTGCTGGTCCACCCACCTATCATGCTTTGAGTAGCTCACCATTAGAGATCATTCAGCTGAGCTACCGCTTAATGAAGACGTGGGAAATCAGGTCTAAGTGTCCAACCTAAGTTTCCCTATTTCTATTCTATGGGATACTAAGCAGTCCATGCTTTGAGCTCCCATTAGGGGGATCCACCATCCCATTTTCTCCAGGATAGAGAACGTTCCCAGGACTAGGGACTTTCAGTGCTGAAATTGAGAAAAATCTACGCAGACTGGGATGAACTGGGCCCCCAGTTCCTGGAGCCTGAGTTTGAAACCAGCTGCAACACCTGAGAGTGGGGCGATGCTGGGTAAGTAACTTGATCTCTTTGAGCCTCAGTTTCTTCATCTGCCAAGCAGGAGTAACTCATGATCTTCCACAGAGCATCTGTAAGGGTGATATTTGGTGGCATACGTAAAATATAGGGCACGCCGTCACGATGTTCGCTCGCACTAAACGTTGGCAGTGGCAACTGTCACTTGTAGACCTGACTCGGTCCTCCCTTCTGTCTCTGGAAAGAAGTGTCCCAAACATCATGGGCAGGCGACCACGGGTCATCTGTATGGTGTCATCTCTTTGCCGGGAGGTGGCTTGGGAGTTGCCTGTGGTCCGTAGTGTGACTGGCAGGCTGGAGTGAAGTCATTCTTAAGTGTCCACTTCACCTACCCCAAATATCAATCCTAACATTCTTTGTTTGCAGTTGAGGGAGAAAGAAAGCCCTGGCAGAGACGTTGCCACCTTGGGCCTTTCTCAGCCGGCCCGTCGTGTTCCCGGCGACCTTTTTTATCTATTAGTGTTTCTCTGAGCTCTGTGACAACTTCGGAGGGCAGCTGCAGCTAATGACTGTGCCTTCCATCTCCTGATCCGTCCTTGTGTGAACAATCGATATCCTTGAAACAACACACAGACGGACAGGGCAGCACTCCACCCCAGCTCTAGAAATGCCTGTGAAAGGAAAACAGAAAAACTCTTAACTCACGCACCTCCCAGCACAGAGCCTGGCCAAAGGACCCTGGGGTCATGAATGTCTGTTGGGCATGAGGCCAGGCGGTGGGGTGTCCCTGTGATGTGAGTGGCTTCTCAAAAGACTCCACGCCTTCCTGCACGATGGGCTGGTGTTGAGTGCATGAGGTTGGCTTTGCCTGGTCTCACCTAGGAAGGCCAGTTTGCTCCCCCTCTGTCAAATGCCATCCACTCCTCAGAGCCTTTAGGTGTGATGACTGGAGGGGAAGCAAAGTGCACTTTTATTTTTTTATTATCACTGGTAAGTGGGACAGCTACAAGCAGCAGATTATTCCACAATAGAGGTTGCTGGGGCCCAACTACTACCGATGAGCATTTTAGACAAGAAAACAAGTGAACGGCAAAGCAGCGGCGACCTTTGCTTTCCTGCATAACATGCGATTGCAGAAAGGACCCAACGTAAACCACTTACATCCATTTTAAGGGCAAAATTGGGAGATTTTGGTCTCTGTTCTCATCTCTGCTTACGCGAGTCATCACCTATACCTTTCTGAAAGGGAATTAAACACAACAGACCAAAGTCCTCATTGCATAAACAGGAAAACAGAAGCCAAATGAATAGTAGCTACAGACATCTGGCGATTCGTAATACTCAAACTAAAAATGTAAACCCAAGTCTCAAGATAGTGGGGTGAATTTGGATGAATCAGACTGAACCTCAGCTTCCAAGTCAGTTTGTTGTACTCACCCTACTTCACAAGGCAGAGCTTGTAACGACTAATACTAACTACGATTTAGTCAGGGGTTAGTCCCTGACAGCCCCTTCTCAAAGTATGTCATTCCAACCTGTCCTCACAACATCCCTGTACGAGAAGAGTTAACAGTATGCCTGTTTTACAGATGAGGAAACTGCGGTACAGTGAGATTAAAAGGAGACTAAGTCAGTGGCTGTGTTGGGTTATATTCAAGATGTCTGGCCCCTAACACAGGCCTCCCAACCATACTGTTCTATGTGACCTTGAGCAAATTCCAGCCATTGAACACTAAAGCCTGGAAGCGTCTTCTCCCTGTTCAAATAGAGCAGCAGGTTTTTGTGTGTATGTGTGTTGTTTTTGTTTATTTGTTTGTTTGTTTTTGTCAGTTTCACTCTGTTACCCAGGCTGGATTGCAGTGGCATGATCACAGCTCACCACAGCCTCAACCTACTAAACTCAGGTGATCCTTCCACCTCAGCCTCCTGGGTAGCTGGGACTATAGATGCACGCCACCATGCCTGGCTAATTTTTTTGACATTTTTGTAGAAACAAGATCTCTCTGTGTTGCCTAGGCTGGTGTCAGTCTCCTCCTGGGCTCAAGCAGTCCTCCCGCTTTGGCCTCCCAAAATGCTGGGAATACAGACTGAGCCACTGCTACGCCTAGAGGGGTTTTTTTTGAAGCAGGCAACACACTAACAAGAAAACCAAAGCACAAGCACAGCTCTTCTCAGTTTTGCAGCCAAGAAGCCCCTGGGTGTAGGGCCCGAGGCTAAAATCAGGGAATGATTTCAGTTTCCTCCCAGTAAGTCTGAGCAAAGGAAGGAGATAGAAAGCCTTGTTCGTGGAACATGCAGCATTAACCCCTGTAGTTCTTCCACCGCTGTGACTTACGAGTGACGCTTATCACAGTGCTAACTGGCTTCTTTTTGAGTGCTTGCTCTGAGCCAGGAGATGTGCCAAGGCCTTTACCTGTTTGAGTTTGTGCCTGAAGAAGGCACCACATGCTTCCAAATGAAACAGCGGTTTCTTTCTCACTCTCTTCCTCCTAGGTGCCTCAGGCAGTATGCCACATGTTGGGTGATCGTCTCTTATCAGACCATAATCCAAAATTCTAGGCCAGGCACTATCACTCACGCTTGTAATTCCAGCACTTTGGGAGGCCAAGGCAGGAGGACTGCTTGAGTCCTTGAGTTCGAGACAGCCTAGGCAATACAGCAAGACCTCATCTCTACAAGAAACTTAAAAAACTAGCCAGGCATAGTGGCATGTGCCTGTAGTCCCAGCTACTCGGGAGGCTGAGTCCGGAGGAATGTCTGAGTCCAGGAAGTTAAGGCTGCATTGTGCTGTGATCATGCCACTGCACTTCAGCCTGGGCAACAGAGTGAGACCCCAACTCAAAAAATAACAACATCAACCATAACAATAGCAATAATAATAATAATCCAAACTTCTTTTAGATCCTTATCTGAGGGAGACCATGCACTCTTTCATGTACCTCAATAGAATATTTTTAAAAAATTTTGAAAATGTAATACATATACAGTTTTAAGTGTAAATAGTGAAAACTAAATCCCACCCCCCCAACCACCATAAGCACATTTTGTGGCATTCAAGAGACTAACTTTCTTCTTTTTTTTTTTTTTTGAGTTTGGAGTCTCACTCCATCACCCAGACTGAAGTGCAGTGACATACTCACAGCCACCCCAGTGTCCACCTGCTGGGCTCTGGTGATCCTTCTGCCTCAGGCTTCCAAGAAGCAGGAACTACAGGCACGCGCTACCATGTCTGGCTAATTTTTGATTTATTGTAGAGACGAGGTCTCACCAAATTCCCCGGGCTGGTCTCAAACCCACAGGCTCAGACAATCCACTTGCCTTGGCCTCCCAAAGTGCTGAGATTACAGGCTGAGCCACCGAGCCCAAATGAGAGACTAAATTCTAAGGATGGGTCTATGTATATAAATACCTACCTCTTGGTTTTTCATGGGATGGGAGCATCCTACGTGCCTTGTTTTGCATGTTGTTTTATGTTTCATAGATTGATGTTTTCATTATTTTTATTGCATGGTTTGCAAGTGTTCTAATGCAGGGACATATGATTATCTTGCTGGCCCTTTTTCAAGAAAAAATATGTTATTTCTGCTCTTTTGCTAGTAAAAACAATGACTATCACTGTGCATATATAATTCTTGGTGGGCACAGACACACATGTCTATGGGTAAATCTAGATATGTGGAACTGCTGGAGCGAGGCATACTTCATTCTCATGAGTGTTGCCAGAATGCCCTATGAAAATTTTTTATTGATTTGTTATTACATATATTTTTATCATTAAAGAGTAGAATAACTGCTCTCAAGTGGTAAAACTGCCTGACAGACCCCTCAGGATGTGGCTTTTCAAGCTTCCTGCTTTTTTGTCCGTGCTTTCCTCTTTGGCTTCCCCATTTTCCTTCTATTGCGCTAATTCCATATGGATGTTAGTTTGAATATTTAAGAAAGCAGTGGTGCCAGTGGAGAGATGTACTTTGCTTTAAGAATGGGGATAATTCAACAGGAAGAAGGCACTTTGTAAGTGTAATTGTATCCTGCTTCAGAACTAGAAGGTCAGTCCCTGAAAGATCTCTTAAATCAATGAAATCTAAAGCCAAAGATAGTCTTAAATATGGCTGGAAATTTCCTTTTTTTTTTTTTTAAGCTAGTGGGCATTAAAAGGCAAAAGCACATTTGCATTATTCCATATTTCAGTGGTTCTTTCTTCTATTCCTAACTCCACATTCTTCTTTTATCCATTCAGCATTTTTATGTAGCACACAATAGGGTCAGAAATAATCTGAAATATCTATGGCATGTCTCTATGGGACAAAAGAAAATGCCTTATTTATTAAAGAAACAAAATCTCTGAGCAGTGATGATGTCACCATCTTTTGAGCTCTTGAGCTGTTTACAAACATACACTGATTTACTCCTTAAAGCAAAGCTATTGTTTTAATGAACTGGATGTCATTATTCTGTTTTACACAAGAGGAAATTTCAAGAAGTTTAGGAGATTACGTTTCCCACCAAATAGGTGGAAAATAGATTGAAAAGGTAGGCACAGGATTCAAAACAGGACTTTCTGAGTAGACAACATTTGTGCCATGTTGATACCACCCTTTGGTATTTTCCACCCAGCATAGTGGGGCCACTTCTGCAGACTCTTAGTTGTGGGGAGCATTCGTGTAAAGTGGAGATGCTCATTTTTCTGGTTCTTGTCATCAAAGAATCTTAAGGACAGTTGCAGGAAGCTCCATCCCACAATAGGGACCATGAGGAAAAAGGGGCAACCAACCAGCTTTTCTCTTTGCTGGAGAGACAGTCTCCACTGCTACCTGCTATGTCTTAGGACCAGGTCTTGCAGTTCCCAGTGATGTCAAAGCAAAGACAATGAAGTGAAGAAAATCAGTAAATCATGACACTTACTGATTATGCTAATTAGGAATGCTGTGTAGACATCAGTCTAGTGTCCTAATTGACAGCCCTTCTGTTCATTGCGTCAATTAAAGTTGCCTCCCATCCTAAAGACTAATGTAAGCACATTGTATAATGCTCTAGAAGAATCTCATATATAGATGGCACCTTGGAATCTCCTCTGTTATCTTTATATTGAAGGATGTTGCCTTATGTTTTCATCTCACATTTAAGATGAGAAAAATGGAGATCAGTATACTTGATAGCCTAACCCGAGTAAACATTCTGTAAGGAGTGGTCCATCCAGGGCTGCCTAGAATTCAGGTCTGTTGTCCTTCCCAGTAATTTTTGCTCTCCTAGGGACCCTAAGAGATGTTTGTTGTTTCAATGCATCATTCTTTTTTCTCAACAAACCTAGGAGATGAGTATTGTCCTTTTCATTTTACAGACTAGCAAACTGACATTAAGTTACTTCTCCAATGTCATCCAGAAAGTGGAGGAACAGGCAGTTGAATCTGCTTTCTGGATTCAAAGCTCCTGTCTGCCACTATTTGGTTTTAATGTGGGTGGATCTGTACTTGGCAGAGACTAAATGAATTCAAAGATCTCTCCCAGCCCTAAAATTCCCTGATCTTACATAGCTGTGGGAATAAAAGGGTGGAACTCGTTGGAGCAATAAATCACTGCAGCCCACACGAGTCCCAACGGCATGATCAAGTCTCCCTCATCCCATTCCTCACTGTCAGCAGTGTGCATCATTTATCTCTAGTAAATGCTATAATCGTCCCTAATGAGTTTCCTCACTTGATTCTCTTACGCTTCCAACTCGACCGACATTTTGCTGTTCCAAGTCACAGCTGCAGACACGCTACCCCAACAGCACTCAAATTCCCCCAGTGGTGCTTATTTCCTGATATGAAGGGTCCAAACTTCTTATTCAGGTGGTCAGTACAGCCCAGGGTTTGGCCTCAATTTCCCTTGCAGTTTTATTTTTACCAACGCCCTTAACTTCATCCTTGGGTCCAGTCCTGCGGATCTATTTGTCATGTCTTAACCTTCTGGGTCTCTGCCCATACTTCCCTCTTATCTGATGTGTAGCTGGGCTTTGCCTCTAGGTCTCCAAAAACCTAAGCACTCGTATTTATTTTCTGTTAGTCTCTTCTGTCTTTTAAACATTTTATGTAAGAACATATCAACCTCACAAATTCTTTAGGAAGGTTCACTGCAAATGGCTCCTCCTTTTGGACAACTGTCAAATTTTTTATATATATAAGAAGTAAATACTCTTTTTTCTGAGTTTCCACATGTGGTATTTCTTAAACCAATCTAAGTAAAACATGGAGTGTTCTAGGTTTCCTAGTTCCGAGTCCAAATCTCCTCAATCAGAATCTTCTCAATCAGAATCTCCAGGGGTAGAACCCAAGAATCAGTCTTTTAAAAAACTCCCTCCAAATGTAGCATCACGAGATTGTTGGCTGCCCCATGAATTAGCCTACAAATGTAACACAATTGCACTTAAAATACTGATGGGATTTGATTTAGAACTAGACGAAATGATGCTACAATTTATCTTAAAGAAGAACCTTACATGCATATTTCTAAGTGAAGGAAGCCAGTCTGAAAAGGCTACCAACTGTAGGATTCCAACTACAGTTGATCCTTGAACAACTCATGTTTGAACTGCTGAGGTCCACTTCGATGTGACTTTATTTTCAACCAAACTGGGATCAAAAGTGCAGAATTTGTGGAATGTGAAACTCACATAGACCAAGGGCTGACTTCATACACTCAAGATTGGTGGCTCATTGCGGGACTTGAGTATGCGCAGACCTTGTTCGTTGAGGAAGGTCCTGGAATCAATCCCCTGCCTGTATGGAGGGATGGCTGTACATGACATTCTAGAAAAGGCAAACTGGATATTGACAGTGAATAGGTCAGTGGTGGCCGGGAGTTAAGAGAAAAGGCAGGATGAATAGGTGGAGTACAGGAGATTTTGAGCACAGTGCACCTTCTCTATGATATTATAATGATGAATACTTGCCGTGATGGATTTGTCCACACCCATAGTATGTCCAACACAAGGAGTGAACCCTAATGTAAAATACGGTGGTGATGACATATCAATGTAGGTTCATCTGTTGTAACAAATATAGCATAGTAGTGGGAGGTGTTGATAACAGGGGAAGCTATTTGTATGTGGGGACAGGGATATATGGGAAATTTGTGTACTTTCCCATTCAATATTGCTGTGAACTAAAATTGCTGTAGCCAATAAAGCCTATTAAAAAATAAAGCAAAAAGGCACATTACACATAAATAAGTAATTGCTAGTGAAAATATACTTGACTTTACTCGTAATTAAAAAAATGTAAATGGTGCCAAAAAAGTGTCAAAAAAGTGTATACACATTTTAAGAAGGGAAAAAACTGTATTAAAATTGTAATACTCAATATAAACCGATATCAAAAGGTGAATACAAGTCACGTTTGACTTCTGCAGTTACAGGAGGTGCTCAAAGTGGTTACCATCAGCATCAAGACATTTCTGATTATGGCAAACTAAAAGGAATATATGGGTGACATCTTTAAAAATGTATGTACATGTTTCTGGCACCCCCAGTATACATCAAAATGTAGGACATTTATAGTTCTTCACTTAGCCGATTTGTAATCTTGTAAGAATTGAACAAATATTTAATAGTGGAGTGTGTGAAAGGCACATGTAGTTGTGTGAAGGAAATACATTTTTGCAAGCTCTGCACAAAGTGATTTGGTAATATTTACATATGCATATATATACTATACTCTTTGCCCTAATAAGCTTTTTAATAAGAATATACTGTGTATTCCAAAAAGGTCACTCAGACATATCATTAAGGATATTACATGTAATGTTGGTTTTTAAGGCACAAACAGGAAACAGCAAAAGTGAACATTGGTAGTGAAAGCCTTCAATAAAAGAATGACACATCCAAAATGCTGGAATAGCATGCAGGCATGAGCAAAACAAGCACATCTGTACGTTATGACAAAGGAAAACTCTGGAATATAACGACAAGTAAAGAAAGCAAGGTTCAAAAGGAAAAAAAGAAATCCTCTGGCAGTAAAATTTTAAGAGGGCTTTTGATAGCTATATGGCTATACCCATACGCGTTTCCAAAAAGATAAGTAAGAATTCACTAGCAGTTGCTAGGTGGAGTCGGAATTAGGACTTGCACTTTTTATTTACATTATTTTGGGCAGATAGAATATTAGGCCAGGGTTTCAGGGCTTCTTTGTTCACTGGTCTAGCCCCAACATTAGAACAGTGCCTGGTACACAGTAGGTGCTCAGAACTGTATGTGGAATGACTGTTTTACTTTTTTTTGTCTCTCAGGGGTTTTTGGCATTGAATTATGAGCTGCTTTTTTTTTTTTTTTTTTTTTTTTTTTTTTTTTAGTATTATGTCTCTGCATTGACAAAGGTAATAAACGTATTCACTTAAAATGCAATGCCCGTGAACTATGTACAGAAGCTTCCCAGGTGGTTCTCGGGGTAAGCGAACATTGGGTAGCATGGTTGGACATCACCTTTTCTCCTTTTGGAGATGGTCTCTTTCAGATTCCAGGTCTGGTGTTTGCGGCTAGGAATCATCTCTGTGTTTGGGTTGTGGGCCTTTCAGATAGAGTCATCTCTGGTTCCTTGCTGAGAAATGAGTTTGATCCTGTGTTCTGGTTTCAGTTCCACCTTATGTGCCCATTTGGTGAGGGGCCCTGGCCAAATCTCCCGACGTGTGGGTCTCAGTTTCTTTGTAGTGTTGTCCTTTAATGAGATAATGTGCGTAGAATGTGTAACACACAGTTAGACGCTCCTCAAACAGAAGTAGATGGAAGCATTTTGTTATCGAGCAGGGAGTAATATAGTCAGTAAAAGAGTGAACGAAGACTGAATACATGGGGGAAGGAAGCCCATGTATTGAGAAGACAGATCTGAGGGAGCTCACTCCTGCATCTCAGTAGCTCTGGAGGGAGTTTAACAACAAATCACTTGTGCTTTACTTCAAACTGGATATACAAGTAATCCCTTTCTAGCTAAGATCTGGGCTTCCCTTTCTTGTTCTTGAGCTGAGTCGAGTGTGGCAGATCAGGTTTCTGGCAGGTACCATGAGTGGTGTCTTCCTTCGGGCTTATTGAGATACTTCCTCACCATTGCCCTGACTTTCTGGGACTGTTGCTGTCCTATACTTTCCTTGTTTTCTTTCTGAACCACATTTCCCACAAAGTCAATTGACAACCCGATTTAGGATTGCATTCTGAGAGATTACCGAAGCCCAGCTCAGTAAGGCACCGGGTGAGCCCAAGACCTTATCTTTAAAGTACCTATGGGAGACAGAAGCTGCAATTCCGCTGGAGCTCCTCCGAGTTGATAAGATTGCCAGAGTCCTTGAGTCACACTGCCTTCCTCTGCTGGTAGAAATGACAGTTTTATCTTCAAAGACAGTGGAGTGGGAAGATAATCCATTTGCACCATGGGTTATAAAATAAGTATTGCCTCTTCTTAATCTTAAAATAACTTGAATGAAGGCCTTTTAGCCAATGACTAGCAAACCATATTTAAAGAAATATGCCTTAATAAGCAATTTGTTTTTAGGGTTGTGTTGTTTTGAACATTTTCACGGCTTCTATATCTTTATACCTCAAGGTGAAAGGCATGCTTGAACACTTGCAACTTTTGGTTTTTGTCACTGGTGAGACCAAAATGGTGAGAGAAGACATCCTTCTCACCCATCCTTAATTTTTGCCAAGGAGAGTGGCTCAGCATGAAATGGAATAGGATTCTTATTTCTTTATTCAGAATAGAGGCATTGTCAAGCATCAGTTAAAAGTGTAGGCAGTGAAGATAGTCAGATATTTCCCTAGTAGTTTTCTTACATGCGTGCTGAGCTCTGCAACCATCCAAGCACTGTTCTAGACACTGAACCAGATCAGGGAACACAACAGCAATCCCTGACCTCAAAGAATTTGCATTTTCTTGGGATGAGGTAAACATTAAACAACAAACATACTTAGTATATAAAGTACATAGTATGTCAGAATATAGTAAGTGCCATGACTGGAACATGCAGACTAAGAGAGAGCTAGCAAGGCCTTGTCAGAGTGGCCTGGTTTGGTAGAGTGGGCCTCAGGAGGAAGGTCATATATGAGCCAAGATTTGATGAGTTGTGAAAGGGTAAACTGAGGCAAGGCGGCCCGATGCCGTGGAAATAATGCAAAATTGCAACCAAGTATGAAGTAGAAGAAAGTAAGGTTTATTATTCACCTTTCATAGAGAGAAAGGGGGCCAACACTCACAGGCAGGTGTGGTGTCAGAGGCCGGGGGGCTGAGTATTTTTAAGGCTCTTGAAGGGGAGATTGGGCTGGGAAGAATGTCCAGAGTTTCATTTTTTGATGTAGATAACAGAAGTCACATAAGTCTTGTGTGGTGACATCACCAGGCACCGGGATCTCATTACTCTAGGGGGTAGGTGGGAGGCTGGCCACGGTAAACTGATAATCGTACATCAAGGCCAGAAACACAAATGCCTTGAACAATTTGGGCTGCATGCCTTTTAGTTGGTTACAGTTTTTGCTTATTCTAGGAGTTCTAGTTCACTAGGCTTGATTAAACATTATACATAAAATTGATACAAAGATGTGAAAGAAAGCAGTTATCATTTAGAGACCAAGGGAACAGATATATTTCTGGGTGTTAGAAGGTTTTAATAGCCCATTTCTTATCTAGGTCTGGCGGGGACGTTTCCAGGGACATGCAGTCCTTCGTGTGTGTCTCCTGCTTGTCAGGGATCTCCATGAAGATGGCTGTGCTGAGCTGGGTTTGGATCAGGTTTTGGATCTCACCATGAGGGGATGCCAGGCAGCATGATCTGACTGGATCCTGTCTTGGAGTGACACCAGAACTTGATCGGATTGGACTCTGGATCCTGCTGTGTGACATCTGCTTCTTAATTCAGTCCCTGCTCCTCCATCCAAGCACTTAGGTTTTCCCTATGGTTGCACACCTGGTCTATCCGGGCATACTCAGGTTATGTGACCTTCAACCTCTGGGGGTCCATGATAACCTAAAAGTAACTCACAATTCTGTTACATAAAAGTTAAACCAGACCTGGTTCTGAAGTGATGACACCACTAACTAGCCCATGAGTTGGGCCAACCCCCAACCACGCTGAGGCCGTTTCCTCCTCTGTAAAAAGTGGCAAAAATGCAGTTCCAGGATGAGCTCCCCAGATAGATAACTCATTTTTCTGTGGTGAAATTAACTGGACTAACCCTGATAAAGCAACTGACATGGAGCGGAACTCCAGAAAGTTGTAGAGTTTCCATTGCTTGTTTTACTGTTACACATTCAGGTGGTCTAAACTTTTGTTTAAAAAAAGGTAGAGAAAATAGCTCTTTTTTAAAAATGCTGTTTGTTTTATGTTTTTTATTTTATTTTATTTTAGATGTGTGGTACAATTCCGGATTAGGCATACAAGTGAACATCGTGCAGGTAAAGTTTGGACCTCCATTTGGTCCCTACTTTGCCTGGTTTGAGGTCAGGTACTGTTATTGATGTTGTGTGTCCCCTCACCCCCCAACTCTGGCTGTATCCCACTACTGCCAATCCTTTTCTTATAGTATTATGGTAAATGTTCAGGGTCCGCTTATGAGTAAGAACAAAATAGCTTTCTAACTAAACATATTGATTTCTTTTAAAGTAGATATGTGTACTGTGACCGTGTCACATAAGATCTAGGGTCTGTATCCTGGTAAAACCTTAGTTTTTTTTGTTGTTTGTTTGTTTTATGTACCCCGAGCCTGGGAAAGCAAATGCCATTGTACTCCTTGGGTAAACACCTGGTCTTGTCTTTCCTTTCACCTTTTATAATATTGGGGAAACCACCTGAGCCCTAACCTGAGCAGTCTCAGCTGTCAGGCATCAAGACCAGAAGGAAGCACACAGCTGGGTGGACAAACAAGAGAGCCAGGACTTACAAACAGGTAGGTAAGCACCAGAGAGCTCCAAGCACTAGTGGTTTTCAAGGACAAAGGGGAGATAGGAAGAGGAATCCGTGTCCACACCTTACAAAATGTCTGAGTCTGGGCCTGAGACACTCATGGAGGACAAGCAGATCGTAGACCCAGCATCCAGGAGTGGAACAGTCTCACACAGGTGTGTGGGATGGCAGAGAAGAAGGAAGATGGGAGAAGCTGGTGGAAGAGGCCAAACACACTTAGATTTGAAGGCAGTTAGGGTCACTTGAGAGTCTTAGGACTTTTAGTCCGTCCCAGCAGACTTCCAGGTTGGTATGAAGCAGAAAAGGACCTGATCTTCTTTGTGTGGAGGATGGCAAGAGAATCTAGGTCACCTCGTAGGCAGAAGACAGCGTTTGAGGTGTGAGCCATGGAACCTTAGTGGGCCAGTGGAGGGAGTGGTCTGAGGAAAAGCAACATGGAATCTCAGAGGCCACCGTGGACCCAGGCCCGCCTGGGAACCAGACAGAATTCCAAGTTTCTCCAGCAGGAGGGGCCCAGCCTCCTGAGAGGTAGGCTTGCGCCTGTGCCATGCACGCTACTGTGTCTCTTCTGTGGAGAAACAGAGAAGAGGCAAGGCAAACAGGTAGGTAAGCACCAGAGAGTTCAAAGCACTGGTGGTTTTCAAAGACAAAGGGGAGACAGGAAGAGGAACCCATGTACACACCTTACAAAATGTCTGATCACACTCTGGGATGTTGAAGGAAAAGCTTTTATCCAGAGCTGCTTTCTGGACACAGGGAAGGAACATGGTATTGTACAGCATGTCTGTTAGAAACAGCAGTTTTGCTGGCGACTGCTATGGACCTCTTTTACTTGTCCTCTTGAGGAACTGGGCATCGCCCCTGCTGCCCTGCTGTGTGTTTGCAAATATCTCTGGAAGGTAGGACACTAGTACAGTGCCGACTTAAAATGCACCTTGGCTCCAGCCTCTGTGCTGATCTTTATAAGATACAGCTGAGAGGCTTTGTGTATTTATAAATGCATCTTTTCCATAAAGTGCAGCATTTCACTTGCATGACTCAAGATAGTCTGAATTAATATTAATATTATTGCTAATGGATTTGAGAATAAAAAGATTTTTTAAAGGAATTAAGTATCTTTCCAAATAGGAGTTTCTTGTCTTCATTTTGATTATAAAACCTCAAAGAAACTCAAAACAAATATATATATATTTGTGGGGATTTTCCTCTGTTTTTGTGGAGTGTTTTTTTTAGGATCTGCTAAACATGGGTGCTCTTTTTTCTATTTCTTTTTATAACTACAGGAATGAGATTTCAGAACACTGGGAGACACAACCTGTCCAAAGGATTTCAGTGACCCTATTTAGTGAAATGCCCAACAAGGTTCTGATCTCACTCACCCTACTTCAACTCCCGACTTGAAAGTGGGAATCTTAAATGGGTTGACTGGTCCTGGGTCTTGGAACTGGCAGAGTCAGTACCAATACAGCAGACCTTATAAGGCACATAAAGGTGACCATTCTAGCAAGGGGCAAGGTGGTTATGTGTGCTTCTAGAAATATAGACCACTAAGGAAGGGAGAGGCATACCTCATCAACAAGGGTGCCTGCATGTACCCCACGTCTTTATAATAAAAATTAATAAAAAAAGAAATATAGACCGTAGGGCATATTTTCATAAAAACTCTGTCCCCTAAAAAAATGCTATTACGACTTTCTCTCGATAGTAAGGCATATGTTTAAAAAATTAAGAAGAAGGAGTTCTATGAGCACAGTCTGTCCTTTCACTCATGGGCATAGGCTATATGAGTCCTCCTCCCCCAATAATCAAGTCCGTCTTACAGGGAAAAGATACAAACAATCGCATGGTTGCAATCAGGGACTTCTTGTCACCATATGGAAATCTTCCTGAGAATTTCCATTTTCTTCCCAAACTCCACCAACTACCCGAAAATAGAAGGTCTTCAAATTAAATATCATGGGATTCATGTAGCAAACATTTGGTTAACATATTCAATCAGAAATATGTGCTAAAATTAGAGCTATTCAGAAAGAAAAGACCCTGGGGATTTCTCCTGTCTCTCTTTTCAAACTGGAGTGTGCAGCAGAATCAAACAGAGTGCTTGTTCAACACAAATTGCTGGACCCCACCCCCAAAGCTTCTGATTCAGTCGATCTGAGGTTGGGCCTGAGAATATGCATTACTAACAAGTTCCCAGGTGATGCTGATGCCAAAGTGTTCCAGGGAAAACACTTTAAGGACAAATATTGGCTGGCCGCAGTGGCTCAAGCCTGTAATCCCAGCACTTTGGGAGGCTAAGAGGATTGCCTGAGCCCATGAGTTCGAAACCAGCCTGGGCAACTTGGCAAAATCTCTTCTCTACAATAAATCAGAAAATGTGGTGGCACATGCCTGTAGTTGCAGCTACTTGGAAGGTTGAGGCGGAAGGATCGCCGGAACCCAGCAGGTCGAGGCTGTGGTGGACATGAGCGTTACACTGCCCTCCAACCTGGGCGTCAGAGTCAGACTCTGACTCAAAAAAAGAAAAAAAAAATTCTAGGCCTTTGGTTCTCAACCTTGGCTGCACCATTTGAGTCACCTGGGAACTAGTTTTTGAAATCCCAGTATCCAGGCCACACCCCCAACCAATTTAAATTCTCTACAGGTGAGAACCAGACATCAGTATTTTTTCAAGATCCCCAGGTGACTCCAGTGTGCAGCTGAGTCTCAAAACCTCTATTCTACGTCCATCTTTCTCTTATTTTTTTCAAATTAAGAAATGCAGGCCAAGAGAAGTGAAATTACCCATGATCATACATCTAGTTATGAGAGAGACAGTTCTCCCAATATCTGGACCAGGACACCTCCTATGACACTTCTTACCAGTAGGCCTGGATTTAAAATTTAGCAGCAAGCACATAATGTGACCACTTGGGATCTTGTTAAAATTCAAATTCTGATTCAGCAGTCTGGGGCAGTATCTGAGATAATGCATTTCTAATAAGCCCCCAGGTTTTATCTATGTCGCTTGTTCACAGACAACACTTTGAGTATCAAGGTTGTCATGTACCTTTGCTGGGCTTTATCTGTGATGTATTTTAAATGCAAACCTTGGACTCCATGGTGCCAAATGCAAGGTAATAGCCTCTACAAGGAAAATTAGCATGTCTAAGGCACTATATCAGACTAATTTGTAGCCGTTTAAAATTTTAAAGGTTTTTGAATAATTTTCCTTCATTCATTTTTTGGGGGGAGGGTTAGAATTTTAACCATTTTTAAATGTTTAACTGTTTGCTGATAATACAGTTTAAAGTGAAGAAAAAAAGTCAAAATTGACTTGGAGATAATTAAACTCCAAAACGCCTTTGTTTTGAAAGTTGATTTAATTGTGTTTGTCAGTTCTACCCGAACATTTCCAAATCTACTTTAACCTTTTTAGTTTTTATCTTTCCAGATTTCATATTTAGGAGGAGGTCCTATAGCAGCGTGGTTATGATTTTGGCCTCTGGAATTAAAATATCTGGGCTCAAATCCAAGCTTTGCCACTAACAAGCTATTCGTTATTATTTAATTACTACTAAATCTTGGTGAAGGTCCGCTTTTTTATCTATAAAATGGAAATAATGGCATCTGCCTTGTAGGGTTTTCCAGAGGATGAAATAAGCGAATATATGTAAAGTTCTTAGTGAGTAACCAGGCACTTAGTAAGTGCTTAGATAAATACTAGTTCTCATTGTTATCATACCTTGCTGGCTCACTGATGTAGACACCAGTGGTTCCCAGGAGTTTGTCTAATGACTTGGCTTTCAGGAATGTCCCTGGAAGGGTATCTCAGAAGACCAAATAAGAACCTTTCTTCATATCAGCCCCAGGGGACCAAATTGCAGAGTTTTCTGAGTAGGAACCTTGGAAGGATTGGTCAGGGGTGAATTTGGAAGAGCATTCCAAGAAGCTCCCAGTGGGCTTGCCTGGAGGGCCTGGACTGCCTATTCTTGAAATATGTCCTGTAGATTCATTTGTGAGACATCATGTGGCAAGCAAACGTGTTCACACTTTAGTCTAGTCATTTGCAAAGTGCCCTCTGAGCACCAGCAGCAACAGAATCACCTGGGAACTTGACAGGAATGGAAATTCTCTGAACCCTTCCCAGCCCTACTGAATTTGCAACTTTGGAATGCAACCCAGCTACTGTGTTTTAAGGAGCCTTCTAGGTGAGAATTTGAGAAGCACCGCTCTAGGCCTAGGCAGTTCTGAAGGGTTTTAACCAGAGGAGCAACACGATGGGGCTTTATATCTTGGAAAGATTACATTGGCAGAACTATTGAGCATCAATTCTAATCTCTGCATCAAAGACTTCAGCAAGAACCAGGAAGTCATCACAAGGGATTTGAAAATCCTATAAGGGTTCCAGATCCTGCCTGCAAGTTTGAAAATTCCAGAGAGGCTCAGAATATTCTCTTATGCATAACTTTTCTACTCTTTGAATGTTGCTAAATGATTTTATGATTAAAAAAGGGAGAATTCATTTAAAGGAATAACTATTAATGAAAACTTTTGCTTTGTATGTTTTCAGTCGAGGGATACTCAGAGTAAAGCATTTATTCACCTGGTATTTAGTGAGAATTTGCTGTGTGTCCGGAACTTTTCTAGTTCACACTTTAGTCTAGTCATTTGCAAAGTGCCCTCCCAGCAACAGCAGCAACAGAATCACCTGGGAGCAAAACAATACAAAGATAAAATGAAGTTTTCTGCTCTGATAGAACTTACGTTGTAGTGATGAGGTAACAAGATAAATAAGTAAAATGTTTCTTGTGCTGTATG
This sequence comes from Carlito syrichta, assembly GCF_000164805.1. NCBI lineage: Eukaryota > Metazoa > Chordata > Mammalia > Primates > Tarsiidae > Carlito > Carlito syrichta. The sequence goes on along the minus strand of NW_007233156.1, from coordinate 83,914 downwards.
GGAAGATATTTTAAGTAGAAAATAAAGTAAGGGAGGGTGATGAGAAATGTTGGGGCATCGGGAAAGGTTTCAGTGAAAAGTTGAACTCTGAGTAACGTATTTAGAAGCTAAGAAATCAAACCAGGCGGATATCTAGACAAAATCCCTGACACAGGGGACACCAAATGTGGACCTGAGGGAAAACTGTTCTGGGCAGGTCAGAGGAGTCACAGGGAGGCCTGCAAGTCTGGAGCCACATAAGAGGGGTTGAGAGTTACAGGAGATGAACTGCCAGTGGTGGACGAAGCCGTGGTGAAGATCATTGAGTGATCCTATGGTGACTTTAGGACATTTTAAAATCTTTGCTGTTTTTCTGAGCGGGAGGGAAGGTATGGGCAGTTTCTGAGGAGTGTACACAAGTGATCTGATGTACATTTTAATAGTGTCACTCTGGCTGCTGTGTTGAAAATAGCTTGAATATGGACAAGGGTGAAAATAAGAAAACCAGTTACAAAGCTATCAAACGATTTCAGGGAAGGCATGGTGCTGCAAGGGACAAGGGTGGTAACGCTGAAGGTGATAGGAAATATCTACTTTGGAGGAAGAGCTGAAAGGATTTGCTGAGGGCTTGAGTGTGGGGTATTGAGGATGGTTCAAATTTGGGGGCTTAAGTGTTTAATAAAAACTAAAAGGTTGAAGATGCCATTTCCTGACAAGATGCGTTTGAGAGGAGACGATTTCAAGGTTGAATAGTTTTGGACATGGAAGGCTTGGTATACCTGTTATATATTCAAGTGAAAATACTGAGTCCAAATTTTAGGGAAAAGTTCTAGGCTAGAGATGTCAATGTAAGATGACATTTGAAACATGAGGTTGGAAGAGACTGGCAAATAAATTAGTACAAATAACATATAGATAGACATTTGGTGAGCTATAAGAACCAAACTCTGAGGTTTTTTTTCACATCTAGAGGGCTTGAGGATGAGGAAGAACCAGCAGAGGAGGATAAAAAAGAGCAGCCAAAGTGACAGGAGGAAAAATCGATGGGGGAAATCAATGCTCTAAAACCCAAAGAAGAGGGTTCCGTAGGTCAGGTAAAACAAGAACTGAAAACTGACCCTTTATCGTTGCACTGTCCTTGGCGATCTTAGTAAGAAAAGTTTCAGTACAGTGATGTGAACAAAATGTTGGCTGGAGTGAGAATAAAAGAGAATGTTGTGCCCCACAGGTAATATCTGAATC
>NW_007233156.1:58110-81498 GCF_000164805.1 Carlito syrichta | reverse complement strand
TTGAGTTATTTATAGATTTAGGATATAGTCGTTGTCTAATGTATAGTCATAATATCTTCTCCCATTGGTAGGTGCCTGTTGCTCTGTTGATTATTTATTTTGCTGGGCAGTGGTTTTTTAGTTTAATTAACTCCCACTTATTTTTGTTTTAGTTGCATTTGGTTTCAGGTTTTAGCCATAAATTCTTTGCCTGGGCTGCCAATATCCCCACCATACAATATGTCCATGTAACAGATACTCATGTGCACCCCCGAATCCTAAAAAAAAAAAAAATTACAAGGGGGAAAAAAAGAGAGAATAGGAACAGTCATTGTAATAGATGGTGCAGGGAAAACTTGATTTCCACATGTAAAAGAATGAAAGTAGACCCTTGTCTGATACCATACACAAAGAGCAACTCAATATGGGTAAAAGCCCTAAATATAAGTCCTGAAGCCTTAAAACTCCTAGAAGAAAACATAGGTGGAAAGCTCCTTGACATTTTCTTTGGCAATGATTTCTTGGATACCACTTCAGAAACTCAGGCTACAAGAGCAAAAATAAATAAATCAAACTAGAAAGCTACTGCATAGCAAAGGAAACAACCAACAAAATGAACAGGCAACCTATAGATTGGGAAAAAATATTGGCAAACTATACATCTGATAAGAGGTTAATATCCAAGATTTATGAAGAACTCATACAACTCAATATCAAGAAAACATATTACCCAATTAAAAAATCAACAAAGAAACTGAATAGACATTTATCCAAAGATTACGCAAAAATGGCCAACGGGTGTATAGAAAAGTACTCAACATCGGTAATCAGGAAAATGTAAATCCAAACCACTTTTATCAAAAGACAAGGAAGAACAAGTTTTGGTGAGAATGTGGAGAAAAAGGAATGCTTGTGCACTATTGATGGCAATGTGAATTGGTGCAGCCGTTGCAGACAAGAATATAAGACGTTCCTAAAAAATTAGAAATAGAACTGCCATATGACCCAGCAACCCCATTTCTGAACATATATCCAGAGGAAATGAAGTTACCACCTCATAAAGATAATCTCACTTCCACATTTATTGCTACACTAGTCACAATAGCCAAGCTATGGAAATAACCTAAATGTCCATCAATGGGTGAATGGATAAAGAAACTGTCGTGTATGTTTATACAATGGAATGTGATTCAACCTTTAAAAAGGAGAAGATAGACCGTGTGCAGTGGGTCAAGCCTATGATCCCAGCACTTTGGAAGCCCGAGGCGAGAGGATTGCCTGAGCTCAGGGGTTCAAGACCAGCTTGGGCAACTTGGTGAGACCTCGTCTCTATAATAAATAGAAAAATTATCCAGGCATGGTGGCGCATGCCTGTGGTTCCAGCTACTTGGAAGGCTGAGGCGGAAGGATCACCTGAGCCCAGCAAGTTGAGGCTGCAGTGGCCATGAGCTTGCCATTGCACTCCAGCCTGGGTGACAGAGTGAGACTCCAACTCCAAAAAAAAAAAAGATTCTGCTGCAACATGAATGGACCTAGAAAACATTATGCTAAGTGAAATAAGCCATCACTTATATGTGGAGTGTAAAAAAAATATCAAATTTATGAGGGAGACCCCCAAAATGGAATTTATTTATTTAAAAAATGTGTATTTATTGTTACATGTTTAAACTTTGATCACCTTCAAAGTATTCTTTGTTTACTGCAATACACCTACTGAGATGCTTTTTCCACTGCTCAGAACAGTTTTTGAACTTGTCCATTTTGATGCCTTTTCGTGCTTCTGCCATTTTTTTGTTTCACCTCTTCCACGTGGGCAAAACGTTTCCCTTTGAGGATTCTTTTCATCTGGGGAAACAAAAAAAAATCACTTGGGGGGAAGATTGGGTGAATAGGAAGTGTGGGGCACAGGAGTCTCGCCATTTGGGGTCAAAAACTGCTGAACACTCAGTGAGACGTGGACCTGTGTGCTGGTAAATCACACATCATGAAAGGGGCAAACACGTTGAGAGACTCTCCAAAAAAAATTCACTGAAGCTGAACACAGCCTCTCACAACAATGCTAGCTGGTACACTGATGCCAATGGGTTCCTAGAATACTTACCTGGTGGGGAGAAGCCTGGACAACAAGGACCCCACCCTCAACAAAATAATTCCAGTTTTTATTGGGTACCCCCTTAGGGTTGAGGGCATGGAGGAAATAGGAGGAAGATGTAGTTTATAGAATACAAAGTAGCAAATAAGTAAGACAACAAGCAGAAAGTGTACAACGTGAGGACTATAATTAATAATATTGTATTCTGTTCAGTGTTTTTGCTAAATGAGTAGATTATAGCTGCTCTTGGGATGGGGTGGGAGGAAATGGGTGACTGTGTGATGATGGATACAGTCATTTGTTTCACTCTTGCAGCCATTTGATATATGCACTTTATCCTATCATGCTGCATACCTTAATTATATATGATAAGATTTATTTTGTAAAAAGAAGAGAGGAACGGGGTTTTGGAGACAGCAATGATAGCCAACCCTCTTGTGGAGCTTTGTGGTAAAGGGAAGGGTAGAATTCAGTGTCAGCTGGAGAAGGAAGTGAGATCATGGAAATTGCTTGGTTTTGCTTTTGAAGATGGGAGAAATAATACATGCTTGAAAATTAATAGGACTAACCCAGTAGGGAGGAAAATTTGATGTTGTGAAAGAGAGAGTAAAAGAGTGATGTCTTTGTGTAGGCTTCAGGGCAGGGATCAAGAGGGGATTGGCCTTAGGTTACAATACAGACCTTTTATCTGGGGAGTGGTGGGTTGTGTGGCACAGATAAGAATGTGGGGAATTATGGTATTTATCTTCTGTTTCAATTTTCTTTATTTTTTTTTTTTTTGAGTTGGAGTCTCACTCTGTCGCCCAGACTAGAGTGTAGTGGCCGCTCCTGGCCACCGCAGCCTCGACCTGCTGGGGTCCGGCGATCCTTCCACCTCAGCCTTCCGAGTAGCCGGAATTACAGGCATATGTTACCACGCCCAGCTGATTTTTGGATTTATTGTAGAGATGAGGTCTCGCTGCTCAGGCGGGTCTCGAACCCGCGGGCTCAGGCAATCCACTCACATTAGTCTCCCAAAGGCGCGGGATTATAGGCTGAGCCACCGAGCCTGGCTTGTTTCAGTTTTCTTAGTGAAATGTGAAACAAGGTCATTGGCTCAAGTGGATGGGGAAAGAAGTGTTAGAGGCTTCTGGAGAAAAGAGAAAATATAAAAGTCTTATGAAACGGTCAGTCTAGAAAACCAGGAGAGTGGATGAATGGACTCAGTAAGGTTAGGAAAGGTAGTTTGCCTACTGGGCAGCAGGAAGGCCCACTGGACATTAATGATCATGGGTTTTAACTGAAAACAGTCACTGTGGGTACTTTTTCTCTTTCTTCTTTTACCAGATTCAGCTGCATGGGTGCAGGCAGCTGTAGTAGGCAAAGATTTAACTTTGAGCAAGGTTTCATTTAGCCAAAAGAGCACAGAAGCAATAACAGGGTAGAGGGCTGAGATTGTGTCCATGGGTGTTATTCTAATGATCAATCAAGAGTTAAAGCCAAGTAAAAAGATAAGACCAGGAACAGGGTGCAGAACTGAGAAGGTGGTAGAATCAGCACATTTGGGGTTGCTATGGGCTGACAGATTGAGTTGGTGTAATGGGTCACCTGTAAATTTAAAAAGGTGGTGCTTGGAGAATAAGATCTTTGAAACTGAGATGATAGTCAAATTGGTAATGATGAAGTGGATCTTCTAACCCTGGGGCAGAGTGGCTCAGGTGGGAGTGGAAGGCAAGATTGTTAGAGGAGAGGATGCCCAGGATGAGAGACATCAGTGAACTGGACTCCAGTAGAATGGAAGGCAAGGTGGGGAAGAGGAGGCCAAGGATGAGAGGCCCCAGTGAACTGGACTCTGGTAGAGTGGAAGGCAAGATTGTTGCAGGACAGGAGACCAAGGATCAGAGACCACAGTGAACTGGACCCGGAGAGAGTAGAAGGCAAGATTGTTGGGAAAAAGGAGACCAAGGATGAGAGGCCCCAGTGAACTGGACTCAGGTAGAGCGGGAGGCAAGATTGTTAGAGAAGAGGACACCAAGGACGAGCGACCACCGTGAACTGGACTTCGGTAGAATGGAAGGCAAGATCAGGGAAGAGGAGGCCAGAGATGAGAGGCGCCAGTGATCTGGACTCAGGTAGAGTGGAGGGCAAGATTGTTGGAAGAGAGGAGACCAAGCATCAGAGACCACAGTGAACTGGACTGAGGTGGAGCGGAAGGCAAGATCGTTGGGAAAGAGGCCAAGGATGAGAGACTCCAGTGAACTGGACTCAGGTAGACTGGAAGCAAGATTGGGGAAGAAGAGGTCAAGGATCAGAGACCCCAGTGAACCTGGCTGATGGGCTAGGGGCATATTGAAATCACTGAAAACTATGGCAAAAATAGTACAGGAGACAGTGACAGAGGCCCAAGTGCTAAAACCATCATGAAAAGACAAGGAGAAAACCCTGGGTCAGTAGTGACAGTGACAAGAGCAGCTAGTGATTCCTCTGAGGATGTAAAAGTTGAAACCAGAAGGGAGGAGGCAGAAAGGAGACTGGCCTGGAGATGGCCGTGAGCAGCCCTGAGAACATGAACCCCACCTCTAGGCCCAGCAGTTTGAAGAGGCGGACTAAAAACCGCTACCACGTGGCAGGATGACAGAGGGAGCAGTGCCCTCAGCACCCACACAGTGAAAGAAAACGTCGCAAAGAGGTTTGCAGGAGTGTTCAAGTTTGGGGCTTCCACTTGACTCCTGCTGTGCTCAAGGGCACATCTACAGAGGAATGACCTTTTTTGCAACGTATGAAACGTCCCTCAAGTACTGCTGACTTCCCTTGTACCCTGTACTTTCTTTGAGACCTGTTGAAAGGGATTTTTACTACCTCAACCTTGCTCTCGGTTTCTGACAATGGAAATAGAGGAGCCATCTTATGTTTGTTATTGTTGTTTGAGACAGAGTCTCATTCAGTCACCCAGGCTGGAGTGTAGTGGTGCAATCATAGCTAACTGCAGCCTCGAACTCCTAGACTCAAGTGATCTTCCCGCCTCAGCCTCCTTAGTAACTGAGACTATAGGTGTGCACCTCCACACACCAGGCTAATTTTTTAAAACAATTTTGTGGAAGTGGAGTTTCACTATGTCATCCAGGCTGGTCTTGAACTTCTGGTCTCAAGTGATTCTCCCGCCTCAGCCTCTCAAAGTGCTGGGATTACAGGCGTGAGTCACTGTGCCTGACCAGGCCATTTTATTTTAAGCACATAGGTACTTCCTTGGCTGTCTTTATTAGAGGCCTAAAGATGGCCAAATTGCCATAGTAGGAAAATGAAAGGAAATCATTTTTACATGGACAAATGATTCTTGTATTCGAAAATACTGGCAAATTGGAAATATGGCGTGTTTGTGTATTTGTGTTTGTGTGTATGGTGGGTTGAGACTGAAAACATCAAAACCAGTTAGTAGGCCATTGCAGTATTTCAGGAGACAAATGGAGACTGAATTAATTCACTGTCAGGAAAGGCGGGAAGGATATGATGGATTCAAGAAATAAATTACTCTTGATTGAGTAGAGAAAACTATATTTGCTCAGAGTAGATAAGGGCAAGTGACAGATTTTATGTATTCAGATAACAGTAAAATGCATGTTTTCAAGTGCTTATATATGTGCAAATTAGAATAATCTTCATATGAACTATTCTCATTTATTTCTGCATGAAATTTTCACATTTGATGTCAATGTGTATAGATAATAGTGAAATTTCTCAAATTAAAAACTATATTTAATAGACTTTCACAAGGTTGTACAAATGACTGAGAAATCTTTTTCTTTTAATCTGTACTTTTCTATTTTTTTTTGAGTCGGAGTCTCACTCTGTCGCCCAAACTGGAGTGCAGTAGCCGCTCCCGGCCACCGCAGCCTCGACCTGCTGGGCTCCGGCGATCCTTCTGTCTCAGCCTTCCCAGTAGCCAGAATTACAGGCATGCGCTACCACGCCAGGCTGATTTTTTTTATTTATTGTAGAGATGAGGTCTCGCTGCCCAGGCGGGTCTCAAACCCGCGGGCTCAGGCAATCCACTCACCTCAGCCTCCCAAAGGCGCGGGATTACAGGCTGAGCCACCGAGTCTGGCTTGTACTTTTCTATTATTTAAAAGAACATTATTTTATCATGGCTTAAACCAAGAAAATAGGAAGATGTTACAGGTTGTGGAAACATTGTATGTCAAAATACAGAAATGGGAGTGATATTTCGCATAACCAAGTAAAGAGAAGAGACCATGAGCTCAACTGGCCAGTGGGCTACGCTGGGCCAGGTGAGAGTTGTCTGCTGGACAGTAAGGAATAGAAGGCACCTGGCTTTCATGGGCAGAAACCCTGCTCTATAATGTGGGCATCACATTCCCATCGTGATGCCGTGGAAACAGACGTGTCCACAGGAGGGAGAGAAGGATTTCAGAGATCCATAGTGGTTTTAAAGAGCAAAGGATATTTCAGCTGGGAGACCATAGTAAATGGGGGCATAGAGGTGTGAAAGTACTTAGCAAGTCTGGGGAGTCACTCCTCGTTTACTGCCATGGAGAAAAAGGGCCGTGGTGGTAGGTGGTGGCAGAAAAGGCCAGAAACAGTGGCAGGCACCCCTTAAAAAGACCTCAAATGCTCCATGAAGTCAAGATTCAGATGCTATTGTTATAATTGACTATGGGGTCTCCTGGAAGATTTTAATTAGCAAAATGACATTCATGGAATTGTGCATTTTTGAGATGGCAGTTATTTGGTCTATGGCTCTATACTTTCCTTCCACAGGATGGTTCTGCCCAAGGATATGGAAAGGTAAAAAAATGGGTTTCCTAGGTGGAGTTCCTGCTACAGTCCTGTTGGCCATCTCCCTGCGTCTCAGAATTCTTCACAGGTCTTGGAGGAAATAGAAGAGCATGGCCTTGCTGTTTTCTTTTTCTCTTTTTTTTTTTTTTTTTTGAGTTGGAGTCTCACTCTGTCGCCCGGACTGGAGTGCAGTGGCCGCTCCCGGCCACCGCAGCCTCGACCTGCTGGGCTCCAGCAATTCTTCCACCTCAGCCTTCCGAGTAGCCGGAATTACAGGCATGCGCTACCATGCCCGGCTGATTTTTGGATTTATTGTAGAGATGAGGTCTCGCTGACCAGGCGGGTCTCGAACCCGCGGGCTCAGGCAATCCACTCACCTCAGCCTCCCAAAGGCACGGGATTATAGGCTGAGCCACCGAGCCTGGCTGTTTTCTTTTTTTCTTTTAATATCTGTGAAATGCATATATCTGTGAAGCTAAATATGAACACCCGAATTACTTGGAAGCATTTTAAAATTTGTAGAGTGTGTGAGTTGTTTTGTTTTGTTTAGAAAAAAATCTCTGTCCATTTTCTCTATAAGATAGTGACTTACTGCATGTCAATGGTGTACGGGCACTGGGGCTGTCCAAACTGGATTATTTGTCACAGACTTGTCCTATAATTACTCTTGTAAAAAAATATGTTGACATGAGTGAAAGGTGAATCCTTTTCAAATATCCTAATGATTTTTCCAGTCTTTATAAACTTATTAACAGAATATAAGAAATTCTGGCATCACTTGAGGGGAAAGGGATTATATAGGTATTTAGCGGATAGAGAACCTTTAGCGGGATAGAAGAAACCAAGTCCCAAGGAGGTTTAAATTGCTCAAAGACAAAGGTCAATGGCTATAGTAGAGAAGGGAGTAGGGAAAATTAGCAAAATGGTTTTAGTATTCTGGTTCATAAGGAATCACTCTATTTTAGGAAGAACTTAACTTCAGGGCTGTGAAAGAATTAATCAGCCTCTCTCTTGTAGCAATACGTTTCCCTACCCTAGAAGCATTCGTTGAGTGGTTAAATAACTCTTTGGAGGAAATATTGTAGTGGAGATATTCAAACATTGATGGATCAAAGACTTTAAATGTTGCTTCTAACACTGAGAGTCTGCAGAATTAGCTCGGGTCCTTCCTTTACTCACCTATGATTTAGCAGATTCTGTTCCAAACATGCCTGAGTGTAAGTAAAAACAAGTGAGGATCAAAACAGGAAAATGTAAGGACTGTGAAACACGAATTTAAAATGCACTGCAGATTGATCACTGTCTACCAATATGGATTGTGAAATTTATGAATGGTTCTCAGGTAACAGAGTCTCATGATAAAGAGGCGAAGAAGTCAATGCACCTTTTAGGAACTCAGAAAAAACCATACAGTTGAACCTTAAGAAGAACAAAAGGGGTGTCAGGAATTAGACAGGTAATCTTAACCATATCGCCCTACACAGTCTCACTAGATCATTGAGTTGGCAGACCCAATGTAATTTTTAAAAAGTATTTATTTACCTATTGATTTGTAAAAGGTATAAATTACCCCTATAAATCCTTTTTTCTGCAAATTTTGACAAATGCATACAATCAGGTAAGCACCAACACAATCAAAATATAGAACTGTTCAATTTTCTTCCCAACTCCCCCATGCCTCCTTTGCAAACACCTACTACTGTACCTGACTCCTGAAAGGTAACTCTGTCCCTGTCGTCTTATCTTTTCTAAAATATCATAAAAATGAAACCATAGAGTATGTTGTCTTCTGAGATTGGCTCCTTTTACTCAGCCTTTGAGACTCTAACATAGTCTGTGTATCAATCATTTGTTCCTTTTTATTGCTGAGAAGGATTCCATGTACACATGTGCCAATTGGTCAAGCTATTCATCTGTAGAAGGACAGTTTCATCATTTCCAGTTTTTGATGATTACAAACAAATCCATTGTATACACTCACAGCTAGGTTTTTATGTGTTTTTACTTTTGTTGGGAAAATACCTAGGCGTGGAAAGCTGGGTCATATGTTAATTGTATATTGAACTTTATACAAAACTGGAAAATGCTTAAAAGTTAATTTGAACATTTTCTTTTAAAATAAATATTGAAAAATATGTAGTTCCATCCATAGGTTTCCCATGGTTAAGTCTTGTGTGTGATATTTTTCTCTTCTAATTTATGCAACCTTGAGGTGTTCAGTTCCAATATCATGCAAACATCACTTCTATTGAAAATAATTAGGAGCCGGGCTCGGTGGCTCAGCCTGTACTCCTGCGCCTTGGGAGGCTGAGGTGAGTGGATTGCCTGAGCCCGCGGGTTCGAGACCCGCCTGGGCAGCAAGACCTCCTCTCTATAATAAATCAAAAAATCAGCTGGGCGTGGTAGCGCACGCCTGTAATTCCGGCTACTCGGAAGGCTGAGGCGGAAGGATCGCCAGAGCCCAGCCCAGCAGGTCGAGGCTGCGGTGGCCAGGAGTGGCCACTGCACTCCAGTCTGGGTGACAGAGTAAGACTCCAACTAAAAAAAAAAAAGAAAATAATTAGGGAATGAGGAAATTGATTCTTTTAGAATAGACAAGAAGGCTAAGAAAAAGGTGTGACTTCTTTAGGGAAGCCTCAAAAGGAATGAAGTCTTCTGAGAACACCTGCTTCTACTACAAACATGCTGGAGTTATGAACTGAGGGTTAGAGAGAGTTTCTGGAGTCCTCAAGAGTCTCCAGAAACTCTCTCTAACCCTCAGTTCATAACTGTTATTAGGGAGAAGGAGGTGCAGACAACTCTGGGTCATAAACTCAGAAAGGCATTGAACATTAGGAAGGAGGATTTGGTACAGAAAACAAACAACGTACCTGCCTTGGTGTGCATTGCTTCATCAAGACAAAATGAATTTCTGTGCATCGTTGTTGCTAAGGGCCCATGAGATCCTTCAGGAGACCGAACGTGGAAATAAGCATCTTGGTATCCATCACTACTCACATAAAATATATAATGTGTTACTGACATGCTTTATATTTGTGGTCTGTGCACTTTATCTTAAGAAATATGAGAGGAAGTATTAGGACTGTAAGAATTTTAATTACAACCTAAGTTCCACTCTACCTACATGAACCAAAATCTCTCACTGGGAATTCTCCTACCATAGAAGCATTGGACACAAACTTTTGCCTTCAAGGGGAAGCTGCTTTGTGATATTTAAGTCTTAATGAGGGCATTAAGATCAATGTATTGCTGTGTGCGTGTGTGTGTGTGTGTGTGTGTGTGTGTGTGTGTGTGTGTGTGTGTGTGTATGCATGTGCATGTATGTAGGTATGCATCTGGATGTTTTAATCTTTGGCTCAGTTAAACAGGTTGTCATGCAAAGGAGGAAAATATCAACAAAGTTTATTGACATACATTTGTTAAAATTTCTAGACAGACTGGGTGTGGTGGCTCATGTCTATAATCCCAACACTTTGGGAGGCTGAGGTGAGAGGATTGCCTGAACCCACCGGTTCCAGACCAGCCTGGGCAACTTGGCAAGACCTCATCTCTATAATAAATAAAAAAAATTAGCCAGGCATAGTGGCATGTGCCTGTAGTTTCAGCTACTTGGAAGGCTAAGGCTGAAGGATCACCTGAACCCAACAGGTCAAGGCTACGGTGACCATGAACATGCCACTGCACTCCAGCCTAGGCCACAAAGTGAGACTCCAATTAAAAAAAAAAAAAATTTCTAGGCAATTAAATGTCTTGCTTTTTGAAAGCTGGTGTAGAGATGTAAGTATTAGAATTGGGGGGGAGGGTGAGGGATTCAAAGCAAACCCTAATCTAATAAGACAGAATTTAACATTTAATGCAAAAAAATCAATAAAAACACCTACAAAATAAAATGATAAGGGAGGCTTAAAAGCATTTCTTAAAGTTCTAAGTAGTGTAATAGAGTAATATCAAATTTATTTCCCCATTCTGGGACTTGGAATGAATAATTTATCGGGTGAGGAATGTCCACGGGTTGGGAGAAGCTATGAAATTGACAGGAGCATTTAGAAACCACAAATTACATGCAGTGGTGATAAAGGTTATGGACAATGACGTTAGGCTAGAGGCACATGAATTTACCTGAGTTTAAGCCCTATCTCTGCCACTTATGAGCATCTTGGGCAAGTTCCATTACCCCACCTGAGAAGAAATCCCACTGCCCTCATAGTGTTGTTGTAAGCATTGCATGAGAAAAGGCATGGAAAGCTCTTAGCTTAGTGCCTAGAACATTGTTAAGTGCTTTGTAATCATGACTGCTGCCCAGTAAAGTAGTAGTAACCTAAATTAACCCAAAGGGACTTTGCTTTTCTTTTCCTTACAAGCACCAACAGATTTAAACTGATGCTTAGAATCTTTGGCCTAATGTTAGAACTCACCTTGTCTTGGAACTTTGGCACTAAAAAGAAGTCCAGATATATTTTCTAGCTGCTCCTTTGACAGATGAGAAAACTGAGTCACAGCGAGGTTGCTACTTTAGACCCAGCACTAAAACCCAACTGTCTGTTCCCAACTCAGAGTTCTTTCCACATCACCACAAAATGACTTTGGGTCCCTAAGCACAGACACACATGTGTAATCCTGCTTATTCACTTCTCAGCTTTCAACATCTTTAAGAGAACTGATCTGTCAGCTTTTATCGTTTGTATTTTTTTTCCAGTCTCTGAAGACTGATTAAGGGACTAGATATTACTAATTGGAAAAGTTAGCCAAGACAATTAAAGAGACCAGTACATTTTCAAGTGATCTGACCGTCGGAAGAAATTTATGGCTAAATTCAAACTGACCATGCCCTTTCCAAATGGCGCCATCCCAGGAGGGCCTATTTCAGGTTTTACCCACATTAACATACACTTCTCTAACCTGCAACACTTTTTTCTCCCCAGAGCATTGAGTGGTTTTTCTGTTGTTGTTGTTTTGTTTTGTTTTTGACTCCTCCACCCAGGCTGGAATGCAGTGGCACACTCACAGCCACCCCAGCATAGACCTGTTGGGCACTGGCGATCTTTCCACCTCAGCCTTCCAAGTAGCCAGAGCTACAAGCGCGCACTACCACACCCGACTAATTTTTGATTTACTGTAGAGATGAGGTCTCACCAAGTTGCTCGGGCTGTTCTCAAACCCATGGGCTCAGGCAATCCCCTTACCTCAGCCTCCAAAAGTGCTGGGATTACAGGCTTGAGCCACCACGCTTGACCTTTAAACGTTTTCTATATGTCCATATCTTCCATTCTCTTTCAAGGTTCTAACAAAGCACTCGCAGTATCCCTAAAGGAGGTATCAGGATGGTGGTTGTGTCTAAAATTTGATCTGCGTTGACACTCGCCTCAGATTTTAAGCCTCCTTGTAATGATTCTAACATTTCAGAGTGAAACAGTGCTTACTGCACGATGAAATATAAATGAAAGTTTGACTTCCTCCTGTACTAGAGGACTGTAAACAATTCCACACCTGTGCACAATTTATAGTAAATCAAGCATTCGGGGTTTCATTTCATGTTGAATATTTTAAGTGCCTTTAATAAAGATGATGTGATTTGTAAGTCACATAATGAAGCCAGTCTAAATGGGAGTATTAAAAAAGAATAATAACGATTTAACTAAGCCTCTCTTTCCCAGGTAGTGTGATTCACATCATCAGCTTGCTCAGTTTTTCTTTAAGTAATAACAAATGCTCTTGGCAAGTAAGACCCACTCAAGTTTGAATCACGTCTGAGTTTTATTAAAGGTAAGCTGCTGAAAACCTTTGAACTTAAACTTCATCAAGCTTGTAAAATTATCTCTGTGGGTATGTCTATACGACAGAGGAATGCAGGCTAAGATAGTCACTTGAAGGAGGAAGAAAAGAATAACCCATCAGTTTTCTAAACCTGATTTGTGTCTGTGATAGAATCTATCTGTCTATCTATCTATCTATCTATCTATCTATCTATATCTATCTACCTATCTATCTATCTATCTCTACTAATCATCTATCTATCCAAATAATGCTTCCCAGAAGTGGAGTATTGGGGGAAATGGTACCTGCTACTTTAACAGATGCCTTTATGGAACATGGTGCATACAAAGTGATACATTTCTGGTTATTGGTCTTAATTAAAATGGACTCTTTGGTGCCTAAAAAAGATTAGTAACAGCAATAAACCCTCTTGGTTCATGATTACTTCTGATGACAGAAGTATACATTGGACATGCGTTTGAGACCATATTCCTGGAGAGCCCCAGTTTCTGCCTCTAGTCAAGGGGCCAGCTACAGCTTAGAAAAAAAATCCTAAAAATGGATCTTTTGTCTCCTCAAGTCATAAATATGATGTGATTTGTGCAAATTAATTCTTGGCCTCATTAGAGTTTTTAACCAAAAGAGATATATATATTTTATAAATATATATATGGTTCTTTCTTTACCTTAGTGTAAAATGTCACAGGTGAGCTGTCAAAAATAGATTGTCTTTAATGGGATGATTGATGTTGTATGTGAACTATATCTCAATCAAACTGTTAGAAAAAAAGTTGATTGGATGACAAGGGCAAACTTGTAAAGATCTTTGTGCTAAGACAATGTATACTCGTGGAAGGTTGTATGACCTTGTTGACATCTGTTCTGTGTCCTTTGTGGGAGGTAAGACAATTTTACAGTCATTATTCATTTTGTAACCAGTGAGTAGCTATTCTAAGGACAAGACATCATGTGGGAGTGAGCTAGACCAGTGGAGGAGTGGAAGCTACACATCAGATGTTCCATAGTGGACACCGATGGTCAATTTCCACTCCTCGCCCCCAACTCTGCCATCATTGTTCGAGTCATGCTTTCTCCCTGGTGATTGAGCTCATCTGGACACGTGTCCCAGGCTGAAGCTTTGGCCATCAAGGCTTGGTGCAGCAGTGGCAGGAATTGAACCATTGGGCACCGCAGGGTTACAAAGCATGGGATATACCAGAGAGCCAAACCCAAGCTTGTGAGTGGAACAGCAAGATTCATATCTAGTGCAGATGGTATGAACCGAAGGAGAGGCTTAATGAAGATGTGGACTGTTGGGGTGGTAGGGAGAGGCCATGGAACACAGAGAGGATTCTGTTTTCAGCTCTGCCATTGCGTGATCTCAGACGAGTCTTTAATTTCCTCTGGTGTGAAATGAAGAGAGTGGAAAAGTGGCTTTTGATGAACTTCTCTTATTCTCAAAGGCTGTGTCCTCCTGTGCCTACTTAAGAATACCACATTACACAAATTGAAAGTCATAAATGAGATAATTGAGTTGTCAGCACAGAATTCACTTTTGATCAAGTTTCCAATTCATTTGTAGTTTCTAAATCAGTAGTTTTGCCTCATATTCTTTTGAACTTCTACAAGTGAACATTGAAACAATACATATATATGTATATATATATACACACACACACACACATATATACATATATCTATATATTTACAAACACACCTATATATATATGAGGGGGACACCATAAACCCTAAAATTATTTATTAAAAAATTGAATATTAATTCTTACATGTTTAAACTTTAGTCACCTTTTAAGTACTGTCCGTTTGATGCTATACACCTATTGAGATACTTTTTCCACTGCTAAAACAGTTTTTGAGTTCATCAACTCATCAATTTTGATGCCTGTTAAGGTTTCTGCCATTATTTGTTTCACCTCTACGTTGGCAAAATATTTCCCTTTGAGGACTCTTTTCATCTGAGGAAACAAACAAACAAAAACTTGCTCAGGGCAAGGTCAGGTGAATAGGGATGGTGCGGCATGGGGGGGGGGTGGCGGTCATGCTGTTTTTGGTTAAAAACTGCTGAACACTCAGTACAGTGTGGACAGGTGTCCTCATAAATCACCCATCATGAAATGGGTAAACGCACTGAAGGAATCGCCAAAAAAATTTCTACTGAATCGAAGCACAGCCTCTCACAACAATGCTAGCTGCTACACTTATGGGATGGTTTCCTTGAACTCTTTCCTGGTTGGGGGAAGCCCAAGGGACCCACCCTCCAAAATATAATTCCAGTTTTCTTTTTTGGGCCCCCTGGTGTATGTTTGTGTGTGTGTATGTGTGTGTGTGTAAAAAAGTCTATGTCTATATCTATATCCACTTGCTACTCCTTTTTCATCTATATCAAGAAAGTCTTTTTCATGATTTTAAGAGAGCTTACTAGTTCAGGGTATGGATATTGAGTTTGCCTTCTTCTGTGAATACACTGAAAGGGCAGGGGTTTGGGGCAGAATTCTTAAACTGATAGCCCACTGGCTGTATTACACTTGCAGACATTTTATTTGGGTCCCATAATATTTTTAATAATTTTAATTCCTTTCTACTTTTTAAAATAGAGAAACTTGAATATAGACTAATAGAGGTGTTTGGCTTTTCTTCAAACATGGAAGATCTTGGCAACATAAAGCCTATATTCTCAAATGATAATGAATGTCTAGAGTTGAGTCCTGGTTGGCCCTTCTAGATGACTGGGGCTGTCTCCAGTTTGCCATAGTGACCACCATGCCATATGAGACATCTTCTTGGAAAGATATGACATAGTCAGCACCACACTGTATGGGAATTCTACGGTGGAGCTACTCACCATGCAGTCAAGCACTTATTAAACACCTGCTCTTTTCAGCACTGTGTGAGAAATATGAGATTATAAAGGTTCATTCTTTCATGTAACACATTATTATTTAGGTTTTACTATGGGTCAGGTACTGTTCTAGATACTGAAGATGCTGTGATGATTAAAATATGTTTCAATGGATCTTGCACTTTATCAGAAGAGAAAGATGAAAATAAAGAAGTAAAGAAATAATATCAGATGTGGGTAGAGGCTGTGAAATGATAAAAGGTAGGGAAAGGGTAGCAAGTGAAGGGTGGCATTTAAGAGGAAGACGGGTAACACTGTGATGACAATGACTGGGCTCAATTTAAGCACAAATATAAGGAAGAGGAGAAGCTACAAATAGCGACAAATTTGGCCAATTCGCCAGTCTGGTGGTGGGCTTCATGGACCAGATGCAAAAGAGCTATTTACAGTGGTGTCTTTACACAGAAGGATGCATGTCTGAAGGTTTTTCTTCTCTGTAAGAGGATACACAGGATAAGCTACATCTGTAAGGTTGCAATTATTACTTTTCTAATTTAAATCCTTTATTCAAACTTAGCTATTGACAGTAAGGGACCTAGGAAGAAATAGATGGCATGCTAAAACTGTATTACTGTAAAGAATTTAATAAAGGGGCTATTTACTATGGTTGAGTAAGGTTTAAGGTAACCAAGGATTATGCAATACTCTGGGTAAAGAAGAAGAATGGTTATCTCTGAGCTACATGAAGAGTGTTGTCTCACAGGAGGTTTGGTAGAAGGTCACAGCCAAAACATGGTAACCCATCTGGGAATAAAACCTCCTAACTTGTGCTCATTCTACCTTTAGATTACCTATTGCTTCCCAATGACCAAATCCCCTGGAAACTAGACTAAACATGGAAGGGCAAAGAGAAAATATCCACAACAGCTATTTAAGGTACTTTTTTAACCTGAAAAAAAATGGCTTCCAACATAAAATATTGTAGGATGTTGCAACAGAGGTGAACTTGAGTTGTTTTAGACATTTCACTTCTGCATTTCAATAATGACATTAAAGTGTGCATATCACTTGAGTATTTAAATGTGATTTTTCTTGCATTATGTAATTTAAATAGCATTCCAAGGCTTTGTAACAACTCTCCACCGAAGGCAGGGCAGATATTCTTATTTATCTTTCTCCTCTTTTTTTTTTTATACCAGTCAATGAGGAACAGAAGGGCCAAGTGGGTTACTGAATGTCACAAGGTCAGAAAACTTGTCAGAGCCAAAGAGTGTACATTAGGTCTTCTGTCCTGTCCAGCTGCTTTTCTGTAATCCCTAAAGATGTTTAATCCTGGCTGTTCATTCTCAGAAAAAAAATTTTAAAAAACAAATTAATCATATGGCATAAATGCTTATCTCTGTCAGTCAAGGCTTTGGAGGCTGAATAATCATTACAGCTATAGTTTACTCCTTTACTAGGTATCAGATCCCCTTTAAGATATGTAGCATAAATTATT
This sequence comes from Carlito syrichta, assembly GCF_000164805.1. Classification (NCBI taxonomy): domain Eukaryota; kingdom Metazoa; phylum Chordata; class Mammalia; order Primates; family Tarsiidae; genus Carlito; species Carlito syrichta. The sequence continues at coordinate 64,542 of NW_007233156.1, read as the reverse complement.
TCACTTATTCCTGATTATTCCCTCAGTCTAGAGGGCTTCTTACCCTCAGGAACATACATGGCTTATTCCCCCAATTTCATATGGTCCCTGCAGCAATGTCACCTTCATCTAGAGGTCTCCCTTGACCATGCTATGACACCAGCCTACCAACCTCCCCCCCCCACTCTAGCCCTGAACTGTCCAACAGAAACATAACGTAAACCACAAATGCAAGTCATATCTGTAAATTTAAATTTTTCTTAGATTCGTATTTGAAAGAAGCAAAAATGAACTGTGGTTGAAATGCCAGGGGTTGGGTTGAGGTCCTGTGGCTCACCACGCAGAAAGCCAATCACTATGACAACAAGAAGCACCAGGGATGAAGCTTTTTACTTGGCTGATATCAGCCCAGGAGAATGGGAGATTCCATATCCAATCTGTCCCCAGTCTTATTGACATCAGGGGTTTATATAGTGAAGCAAGAATGTAGAAAACAGGAATTAGGGAGTGGTTAGGAAGACAAATTGGTAAGCAGGAATTGGGGAGATGTCTGGTGGTCTGGTGAGTTTTAGTTCCTTAATACTATCCATGGGCCTGAGGGTCGGTTTCCTGAGAGAGAAACTCAGATAAGACAAATGTAAGTTTCAAGTTTTGAGAACAGAAGGATCTATGTCATTCAAAAAAACTCTAACCATTAGTTCTATGGGAAAGTTGTATTGGATTCAAAACAAGTGAAAACTGATTTACATAATGCATTTTATTTACTTAGTATATCTAAAATGTTATAATTTCAACATGTTACCAGTGGAAAATATCCATGAGATGTTGTATATATTTCCTTTTTCATACTAAATCTTCAAAATCTGGCATTTACATTTAAAGTACATCTGGGAAATACCACTTAGCCGTTGTTCAGCCTTGGGAAATTCACTGACTCTCTCCATGTCTCAATTTGGGCCCACCACATGGTGAATGTTTGATACCCACATGAGATTAGTGACTCTCATATTGGACAACCTAGCTCAATGCCCTTTATCCCATTGTACTTTTTAGAATAATGTGAAACTCAGCATGGCCAAATCGGTCACTCAAAACAAATCACAAAACTTCTTACAGTCAGAGCTAAAGATGGAGTTCAACTTATCAATTTTGACATTAGATATCAATTTGCTGTCTTTTTTCATGTGATATAAACGTATTAAGGGCAGGAAAATTAGTCTGTGTTATTTACCATTGTATCTACAATATGTGGAATGGTGTCTCACCCAAGTCGGCACTTAAATCCTTGTTCGATGAAAAACAATCTTACACGAAGTAGCTTCAGCTTTTACCACCTGCCTTTTAAAGATGAGGAGGCAGAGGCCCAACAAGGATAAGTTCTTCTCCCCATACCACACAGCCAGTTAATGGATTTCCACCCAGGGAGGCTGTTCTTAGCATTCACCTAAGCCGTCCTGCCCAACTGAAAAATGCACAAACACACTGATTGAGAATGAGAAATAAGCTGTCACTTTGTAATGATTTCTTATAGTTTTTTTCTTTCAAATAACATGAAAACAAACAAAGACTTTCTTTTTTTTTTTTTTAGTTGGAGTTTCACTCTCTCGCCCAGACTGGAGTGCAGTGGCCGCCCCCGGCCACCGCAGCCTCGACCTGCTGGGCTCCGGTGATCCTTCCGCCTCAGTCTTCCAAGTAGCTGGAACTACAAGCGCGCGCTACCACGCCCAACTAATGTTTTTGATTTATTATAGAGATGAGGTCTCGCCAAGTTGCCCAGGCGGGTCTCGAACCCACGGGCTCAGGCAATCCACTCACCTCAGCCTCCCAAGGCACGGGATTACAGGTTGAGCCACTGAGCCCGGCTAAACAAAGAAATTTTAACGTAATAAGACACAAACTGGTAAAGAGAATGCTGACGTCAGTTTCTTTCTATCAGGCCAGAGAAAACAGCTTCAGGGGTGATGTGTTTGCTTCCTTCAGGTCACAGTAATTGGAAATTCTACTGATGGAGGGGGAGGCTGACCCAGGAGTCGATACTCCCCCACCATAAACCACTGTTTGGCAGAAGCTAAGTTTTCGTTATTTTTGTCGGATGAATCACACTAAATGCATTGTATAAGCTTGATGGACAGTGATCAATTTTTTAAAGAGCTACAGTTTGATGGATATGGGTATGTTATGTGGACAATTACTCTGACTAGATCAGAAAACCTATTGTCCTTGATTAAGTGGTGTAAGGGAGAAATGTTTGTTTAAATGTTCTGGACAGTAGCTGAATTTACTGTGTTGGTTTCACTCATCTGGGCCGGCTTCCACGTGGCCATAGATAATGAGTGTGTGCTGTACAACACAATGAATATCATAATAACAATCTATATTTGCCGTGTGTTTTTTGGGGGCCAGGTATGTAAATGGTCAGGGACTACCGCAGGCATGCTTAGGCAGGAGAGTTCACTGTCTCCATTTCACAGATAAAGTAACTGAGACATGGAGAGAGTCAGCGAATTCTCCAAGGCTGAACACTTGCTAAGTGTCAGTGGTCTAATGTGAATGATCTGATTCCCAAGTCTATGTTCAAACTCCCTACCTCTTCCCTTTTACATTTTCAGCGTTCCAAATTTCCTGTCCTCAGATTTCTCTGTACTCTGTGTAGGTACTTCTGAGGAAATACACTCTGCTGGCTTTGAAGTCAAACAGAACTGGGTCCCATTCGACTCTGACACTTAGTAGGTGTAGGAAATTGGGCAAAATGATTGACCTGCCCTGGGCCTTATTTCTGTTACTTGTGAAATGGGGACTATAATCCCATTAGCCCTGTTATGATGAGAAGAAGTTGTATATGGAAGTTGATTAGCGTAAGGTCTGCCATTGAGAAGACATGACAGTGGCAATTATCTTTATAATTACAAAGTACATTGTGAGAATAGCGTAGCACTCCTATTTACACTTTGTCTTTTCACTCTAACAAGTGGTAGCAGCAATTAGAATTAAAAAGGAGGGCATTTAAAGGAAGAAAATATCTCTATGGACTCTCTCTCTATATATATAATATATATTAATAGCACCTGCAATTTGACTCATAAAGATAACTTTGTGATGAGGATTATAGGATCTTTACATTCCTGGGCACAGTTTGATGCCTGGCTGAGGTGGAGAATAAATTCTCTCTATGGCATTATACAGCACAGTAAGGAATATTTGATGCAATTTATACTTTCCATCGAAGCATCTGGCATTATCTGAGGAGGAGGCCTGGCATTAGCTGGATGGGCTATTGGTCAGTTCCACTTAAGCTATAATATATACTGTGTCCTGAGGCAATGCTCGCTTAAAATCACACATGTCTGCAACCTTTGAACTGAAAAGTGCCGCACCAGGTAGCGTCTTGCTGATGACACACATTTTGCAAACCAGGCTGTCTTCCTTGAGTATCGCCATCCACTGTGGCCAAGCTTCTCTTTTGCTCAGCTCTTGAAAATCACCTGTCTCCAGAGGCATTCGAAGATTAATTTAAAGGGGGAAAGAAAAGTAATTTCCGAAAGCTACTTTAGAAGAGAAAAATAACTCCATTACGCTGCTCTTCTTTTGATATCCTTTTGGACGCCTGGCTTTCTGCTTTTCACATTGCACTTTTATCTTCAGGCGACAATAAGGTGGCTCACACCGGTAACCATGATGACGACCAATATGGCGGTCATTGATACACAACTCCTGTGTTACAGGCATTTTACATAGTCTTATGTCCAATCTTCAATATAACACTCCCATTTTTACAGAGAAGTTAAATGGCTTATGAAACTCCAGAAGCAATTCTCTGGTGGAGCCAGGATCTAGGTCTGGGTCTGCCTCACTTTATTTTATTTTTTGAGTTGGAGTTTCACTCTTGTCGCCTAGGCTGGAGTGCAGTGGCACACTCACGGCCACTGCAGCCTTGACCTGCTGGGCTCAGGCGATCCTTCCACCTCTGCCTTCTGAGTAGCGGAAACTACGGATGCATGTCACCACCCCTGGCTAGTTTTTGTGATTTATTGTAGAGACGAGGTCTCACCATGTTGCCCAGGCTGATCTCAAATCCCCAGGCTCAGACAAGACAAACCTCCCAAAGTGCTGAGATTACAGGCTAAGCCAATGCACCCAGTTCTGACTCACTTTAGAAGCCAAGCTCCACCTCTTTCCTTCTTCCCTTCCTCCCTACTTTCCTCTTCTCCTAGTCCTCCTTTTCTTTCCTTTTAAAAATCTTTTTTTTTTTTTTTTGCTTGTTTGTTTTAAATAGACTTGGTAAATTTAAGTAGCTGGCCTGACACCAAGCAGTTGGTAATAAGTGGATCTCAGTTGGAATCACAACGTTGCTTAATTAAAATACGTAACAGGAGGCTTTCTAAAGTATGCTCATTCTTTGTCACATGTTTGAGCACCCAAGATGCCATCCTTTGTCTGGATGCTTACAAATGAGTGCTCAAGTTGTCATTTAGGGAATTAGTTCACTATAGTTCTGAGTTTTCCAATTGTCTTCCTCTGTTAGGTGTAGGATGCTCCTAGATCCATCCTCCCTAGTGCCCAGATCTTTTGTGACCAGTTAGTGTTCAGGAAGGACAGAGATAGAGTGTATTCAGGTCACACTGAAGAGGGCACCCCCTAATCTGGGCTCCTTCCACTTTTTTCTAGTACTCTTGGGCATGTGTCAGAACTGTGGGATTGTCCCATGAACCTTTCTTATATCAAGAGATACTCCTTAAATGACTCTCCTAAAGTAATTTCCACAGTTTTACAATATTAATAGTTTGAATTAGAGTTCTTCCTCTTCTCTGTCTAAATGAGACACCATTTTTATTATTTTTAAGCTCATACACTGTATATTGGCTGTTTTATTTGAAAATAACCAGTAGGGAGACAATCCTAATACTTTTAAAACGTGTTATACTTTACAAAGGACTTTTCATTTTTAACTTATGAGCTTAAACATTGTCCCCCTTGGTATCCTCCCTTTATGGGTGAGCAAAACTGAAACCCGGGAAAGTTAGAGGATTTGCCCAAGTTTAGCAGCGTGTAAATGGCAAAGTCTTGCTTTAGTATTCTGTTTGTAAGTTTCCTCTGCTTGAGTTTCTCTATAAAGCAGAACCTGAGACAAGGGTTTACATGGCAATGGTTTATTTTGAATCAGGAAGGATCAAGAGTAGGGGACTGAGAAGAATGAAGCAAAGGTATGCTATTAAGCTGATCACTGTGTTGCACAGCTAGGCTCAATGCTGCTGGCCCCTCTGTGTTACTGTGGATGGTCGTCTCAGAAGTATCCACTCAGAGACTGAAGAAGGAGGCATTTTTCCACCAGCTTGGATTTCCCTGTGGGTTTGAGTGGTACTATGGGAGATATTAGTATATCCAAATTTGCACAGGTGTACAAACTCAGCTTCCATAGGCATCCCTCACTGAGGTATCAGAAAGGATCTGGGGAAGAAAGCAAGAGATAGTCATTGTACCCATTGTAGGCAAGGCATTGTCAGGTTACAGCTATATATTGCTAGTTACCACAAATATAACTGGAAAACAAATGTCTAAGAAGTTATGAATAAGTCACCAGAGAGATCTAATGTATGAGTTTCCTACTTTATTTGAAAAAAGTGATTGCCTTCAAGGAGTTAGTGATATATTGGAGGTGGCTAACAGGTGTTCAGATAACAGTAAAATACTGGGAAGTAGCATCAATAATGGTAGCTCAGTAATCAGTAATGGTAGCTCAGAGAAAGGCATGGTTATTCTGCCTGAGACAGGTGGGAATTAGGATGGTCTGGGTGATTCCACAAAGGCAACTTTTGACCTAACCCTGAACAAGAGTTTATCATAAGACGAGTGGCAAAAAAGGACATTCTAAAGAGAATGTGGGGAGAAGATTAAAGACATGCACTCTTTGGGCAGGATAGGTGTCCTGTGTGCTCGTGGCAAGAATGTGGGGACTAGCAAAGGTGTTCTCGGCAGATGAGGCTGGAAAAATACATGAGTGCCAGCTTGTGAAAAATGACCAGTATCAGGTAGGAAGAGGAAGGAAAAGGAGCACTTAGGACATCCCTGGTGAGCTTTGAGGGCCAAGTGTGGTAGAGTTTGGGAAGTAAATTAAAACTGAGATTCAAATAATTATTTTTACAGTTGGGAATTGAGCGTGATTTTGGAAAGGAGCAGTTAGTAGAGGAGAAAGTCAGCTCAACTGAGGGTAGAAAACATGTGGTACCATCTCTAGAGAAGTGAAAGTGTATGAAACAGAATCTGAGGGACATGGTGGGAAAAGTCAGAGATAGAAAGATAGAAAGTTTGTAGGTTTGACTCTCTACTTGCTTAACAGCTGTATGATTGTGAGCAAAGTTTCCTGACCTCCCTAAACCTCATGGTCTTCATCTTGAATACGGGTTAAAAATAGACACCATGCCGGGCTCGGTGGCTCAGCCTGTAATCCCGCGCCTT